>NC_090266.1:1134099199-1134311699 GCF_040414725.1 Anabrus simplex
AGATCTTCGTAACTTCTACCGGTTGCTAGGAAACGAAGTGTGACGTTGAGTCGTTCATGAGGTGGTTTTGCCCGTCTCATTGCACTGTCACTCTTTCTGATATGGGGCGCTACCAAGTGAAGAAGGTATAAATACGTTTCACTGTCCATCCTCAAATATTGTACCAGTCACCTGTTTCAAGAGTTAAATCTTTCATTAAATTTATATGCGACAGTGTATCTCGTTTAACTAACCAAGCTTTTGCCCATTTTGATCAAGTCCTTTTCTTTTTAGCTTTTGATCTCAAAGCTAATGCAGGAGCGGTGTAAATTAGAAGTTCCTCTAGCTGTTATCCGTGCACGAGTAGCGAAAACTGATCGCAAGTCTGACAGCAAAACGGAGTGTCTGTGTCCTCTTCCGTGTTCCGTCTTACCTCTCATCTTAGAACTGCGCAGGCAAGACGGACAGTAAGACGGACCGTCTATGGGGCCCTTAATAGTGATAGTAGCTTCCCGAGTTATGCAGGTTTCACTGATTGTTATTCGCTTCAGGCACGTGTTTCAAAAGGCAGCTTCGTAGTGCGACGTACGGTACAAGCCATTAATGTGTCACCCTGAGATTCCGAACGAGTTTCTTTGCTTATTGCATAACAGTGATCGCCTGTTTAGTTGAATTTTCATCGATTACGATGCCGCTAATTTGTAACATTACAGACAACCCAGACGTAGACTACTGTACAGACTTCTCAAATATCTAAAGCGCTGAATTATTCAGTTATGAACAGTAAAAACAAACTTCACTTGAAATGCAATGCCAACGGTACCTGCAGTTGATAGCGTTAAAGTGTTGCTAAGAAAGCAGTTCCCAGCGGACTCGGGAGGTGGATGGGTTTGAATATCACTGTCAGCTGTACTTGAAATAGTTATTTTCTGTGGTTTTTCATTTCATTTCAGTTCCAAACTATTTTGTGATTACGTCATTGATGGTTCCTTCTCAGTCTTAATTACAATTACCCAGGTTGACGGTTCCATCTCCATTCAATCGAGTGGTATTTGAAGGCGCTCAAATACGTCAGTTTCATGTCAGTATATATGCCGGGCTGAGTGGCTCAGACGGTTGAGGCGCTGGCCTTCTGAGCCCAAATTGGCAGGTTCGATCCTGGCTCAGTCCGGTGGTATTTGAAGATGCCCAAATACGTCAGCCTCGTATCGGTAGATTTATTGGCACTCCTGAGGAACAAAATGCCGGCACCTCGGCGTCTCCGAAAACCGTAAAAGTAGTTAGTGGGACGTAATGCCAATAACATTATTATTATTATTATTATTATTATTATTATTATTATTATTATTATTATTCGAAGTAGCCTCCGTGGCTTAGGGGGCAGCGCGTCGGCCTCTCATCGCTGGGTTCCATGGTTCAAATCCCGATCACTCCATGTGAGATTTGTGCTGGGCAAAGTGGTGGCGGGGCAGGTTTTTTCCGGGTACCCCGGTTTCCCCGTCATCTTTAATTCCAGCAACTCTCTACAAAATGATTTCATCTGTCGGTCATTAATCATTGCCCAAGAGGAGTGCGATAGGCTTCGACAGTCGGCACAATTCATTCATTCATTCCATTCCTGATCAGATCGAATTATTATTATTATTATTATTATTATTATTATTATTATTATTATTATTATTATTATTATTATTATTATTATTATTATTATTACTCGAAATACACTTTATACTTATTAGGTCGTGTTCACTGCATATAGTATACTCGGACACTAGTGGGATCCGAATCCACGAATAGGAAGGTTGTGGGTTCGAATCCCACTAGTGTCCGGTTACCCATTTTTTTCCTTTGCATTTAATACATGTACTGTATGTAGGCTTGCTGAACACGACCTAATAAATTGAAAGTTTATTTCGAGTCGTGAAATATTATTATTATTATTATTATTATTATTATTATTATTATTATTATTATTATTATTATTATTATTATTATTATTATTATTATTATTCTCGACAAATAGACCGTGCAGACTCTTGAACGGAACAAACTCAGCATACCTCGTGCCGTGTTATGCTCTTCTCTAATAAACCCTTCTTGTTTTATTCTTAATATAATGTAGATTTGTCCAGTGCTCACTTTATGTAGTTCTCTTATATTAGGAAGATGTGTGGCTAATAATTTCATTTCAACTCAGATGCACAAATGTCAAAATGTAGATAAATCTCAATGTATAAACTATCCAAGAATTTTCTAAGATAATGTCCTCCTTTCCTTCGGACGTTCTTGCACTCGTAGGATTTCAGCCGATCACTGTTTATGTCACGAAGTACACACGAGCTTATTGACCACAATATTGTAAGTCCCTAAGAAGGAAAGGACGGCGGTATTAAGATCAGTTTTTGACATTGTGACATTCTAGTGAAACAATATTGTTGAGGATCGAGCAGGAACGTAGCTGAACCCGAAGGAATGTTGTTTCTTACATGCTCAAGTTGTAACAACTTGAAATTTCCACCTCTGATTGTGACAGGAAACATTCAATAAACAGTGCATCAAATATGAATAGTATCAAATAAGTCAAACTAACAGAATGAAATTTAATACATGGATTCGAGTAGCTGTTAAGGTGCTATGGGGTTTCTGGGCCCAGCAGATAACTGGGCCAGGGGTTATTCATATCCACGTTCAGATTCTAAGAAACGCCGTTGTAACAATATTCTCTTTTTTTTTCATGGAAGAGTTATATCGGACTGGGCCGAATTCTTGTTGTTGCTTCACTTATGGGCTTGGAACTTCCTGGTTAATAACCCCAAGTACTTAGTGGTGTGTATAATTGTCATGATTTCTGACTAATATTGAAAAGCAAGCTAGGTGAAGGAAACAAAAAAATCTGAGTAGGAGAGTTGGTAGAACACTGGCATTTTGGGCCCAATGTGGCAGGTTTGATCCCGGCTCAGTCCGATGGCATTTGAAAGTGCTCAAATACGCCTGCCTGGTGTCGGTAGATTTACCAGCGTAAAAGAACTCCTGCGGGACAACAATCCGGCACCTCTATTTCTCCGAAGATCGTAAAAGTAGCTTGTGCGACGAAAAACCAGGAGCATTATTTGTGGAGAACCACAGAATATTTCTTAGATGGCTAAAAGTAGCCTTGATATTCTATTACACACTGGACCCTTCTCGTCAGCTGTGATGAGAATATTCTGATGTAGATTAAAAAGTCTATATCGACTTCCCCAGGTATTAACATCGTAAGTCCGAAGATAGCCAAAATGAGTTACAATCATCACCAAAGCCATTACTTCAGTATTTATCACCTGTATAAAAATCGTATCTCCTGCGCTCCAGACTTAGCAGTAATAATAGATCTTAACGTAGCAGTCACGAGCGAGACATCGGGAAGTGCGGACGTGTGAATGAGCTGAGGTGCGCAATATGGGAATAACGATACAGCAATACAGGCTAAGAATTGGAAGATGGCATGGTGCAAGGCAGTGTTGGAAGGAAGGTGGAGTTGAGAGAGGAAGAGAAAATAGTGGTTATAAAGGACTGTTGGAGATTATGTTGTGTGCGACGGTTATTGCGACGCTGCTGGTGGTAGGAGGTATAGAAAAAAATCCGGGTCCAAACCAGGGACCGTTCGGCTGGGAGGAGCTTGAAGAGATCAAGAGAGTGGTGAAGGAAGCAAGCAAAGGAGAAGAAATTAAGGAAATGATGCAGGAACACCAGGCAACCCAAATGAAGGAGATGAAGGACTTAAAAAGTTTTATAAAAGAAGAAATTGGAGGTGTAAATGACAAGTTAGCGGAGATAGAAGATGAGGTAGGGAGCTTGAAAAAGAAGGTGGTGGTACTGGAAGAGGAATTAACAGCAATGAAGAGAGAAGTGAGGTTAGCGAGGAACGAATCAGCACGAAAAAATGTGTTTGTGTATGGTGTACCTGAGGAAGGAACAGAATCAAAAGTGGAATTAGTATTGAAAGTGGTGGACATAGTTTCGAACAAAATGAAGATAAACTTTTCTGAAGTTGATATAGATGATATATATAGAGTGGGAAGGAACAAGGGACATAGGCCGGTGAAGTTAAGATTAATATCAACCCTGATGGCTGATATACTTCTGAGGAATGCTGGAAATTTGAAAGGATCGAACATTTATTTGAAGGCTGAGATAGAGAAAGAAGACAGGATGCGGTCGGATGTCTATAAGCGGCATATGTGGCGTGCTAGAGCGCAGGGATTGCGAGTCAAGATAGTGGGGAGGTGTCTGGTTACTTCAGGCAGAAATTGGTCGCGATCGTGGACACAGGAGGAACTGCTGAGGATGGAAAATTGTGAGGAGGAAATGAGTTGCAGAAATCGAGAGCAGGGCGACATCAGTACGGAGAAGGAAGACAGAAGAGGGGACTGCGGTGTCAGCGGGCAGGTAGCGAAGACAGCAGAGTCCTTGGTGAGTCAGAACAGCCCAGGATTTAGATTTAGATTTAGATTTATTATTTTTCTTTAGATCTACAGTAATAATACCCATTTGATCCGTTATAAAGAAAAATAACAATGTCCAGCCTAAGCCAAATTACATACTACTAACTTGGTGGACCCTACACAGGCGGAATACCGGACAACCATGCAAGGTTCCACCCCTAGCTAAATCTGTTAAGCTGCCTCTAACATGGACGGATGACCGGCTCACATGCTAGGGCACCCCCTATCTCTAAATTAAGCCTATAACTAATTACAACATTAAATCTATACTAATCTATCTTAAGCTGCCTCTAACATGGACGGATGACCAGCTCACATGCTAGGGCACCCCCTACGTCTAAATTAAGCCTATAACTAATTACAACATTAAATCTATACTAGTTCTAAATCTATACTAATCTATCCTAAGCTGCCTCTAACATGGACGGATGACCAGCTCGCATGCTAGGGCACCCCCTACATCTGAATTAAGCCTATAACTAATTACAACATTAAATCTATACTAATTCTATCCTAGTACCTCTTATCATTAACTAATGAATCAAAACCAATACTGTCTCAATACACATAAATACACCTTCACTTGAATAAATACCCTCTAAACTTCGCTATCTTCCTAATATCCATAAATACACCTTCACTTGAAAAAATACCCTCTAAACTTCGCTATCTCCTTTAATATCCATCCATCGAACTCAACAATCATTCACTTCATTTCCATGCCACATATCATAACATATCTACCTCTTATCATAAAGACACCTTTACTAGAATAAATACCCACTAAACTTCGCGATCTTTCTTATCATCCATTCGCCACCATGCCCCTGCTGAACATACACACAAACCTTTGCACATTCCATTCCTCCTACATTTCCTCTACTTGTCTCTCTCAGGGTTGCTGATTCCATGCTTCAGCGGTATTATGAATGTCACAGACCCCATACACGCTAACCTTAGCACATTCCATTCCTACTACATTTCCTCTACTTGACTCCCTCGTGGTTGCTGATTCCATACTTCCGTTGCACTCACATTCTGCTAATACGTATTCTACTCATGTTGCAACGTTATCACTGCACTACCTATCTATTCCTGCTTATCTTATTCAACCATGCTTAATCTAATTAAATAATCATCTAAAACCAACTTTGCTTGCCGATTTACCATTAACTAATAAATCACTTACCAATACCATTTAAACTTCGCTACCTCTCTTAACATTCATCCATCATCGTCATACTTAACACTTCAATTCCAGTCCTCATTCACTTTACAATTATAATACACATTAAGACATCTTTACTTGAATAAATACCATCTAGACTTCGCTACCCCTCTTCTCATCCATCCATCGAATTCAACAATCTATCCATCTTATATCTCAAGTCTCATTACTTGAATAAGTACCATACAATTACAGTACACTTAAAAACACCTTATCACCTCGCTACCTCTCTTATCATTCATCCATCATACCATACACATGCAGATACCATCACTTCTTTACTTTAACCATTACAATGCCCTTCGAACTCAACAATCCATCCATCTTATATCTCCAAATTCGTAACAATTACACTACACATATAGACATCATTACTTGAGTAAGTACCATCTAAACTTCGCTACCTCTCTTATCATCCATCCATCTAAACTCTGATCCAACTTCTAAACATCAATACATATCTACCTCTTATCATTCTTCACTTGAATAAATACCCTCTAAGCTTCACTACCTCTCTTATCATCCATCCATCGCACTCCACAATCATTCTCTTCAATTCCATACCACATATCCTTACATATATACCTCTTATCATTAACTAGTAAATCACTCACCAATACGATCTCCGTCATGCCATCACTTGAATAAATACCATACACTTGGTCTATCCATCTTCTACCTAAAGACACCATCACTTCAATTACAATTATACTACACATACAGGCACCATTACTTGAGTAAATACACACATACAAACACCACCATAACTACGCTTCTGTCCTCCATCATAGGCAAACTATGTTACTTACTACTGTTACTTGACTTTTTACTTCTCGTAATTATTCCTTCCATTTTTCCTTTTTTGTCCCATAGGTCCTTCAAGCTCAAGCTTCTCCCTTTGATCACGGCACTTCTTACTTCTGCTTCCTCCATCAAACCATTATTCTCGCTCCGATTCTGTCCGCTTGTCTTCCCCTGTGGTTCTTTTTCTTCCCTCGCGCAGACTTCCGACACTAATTCGTCCATTAAATTCCTGACTACTTCCATCCTTCTTGCATTTACTTTTTCTTCAGCTCTTTTCATGATCTCTTCCCAGGAACCCCATCTACTCAGTGTTCCTTCATTTACAGTATGTACATCAGCCCTGGTAGTTTCTTCTTGCCTCGAACTGTCAGCCCTGCTAGTTTCTTCTTGCCTCAAACTCTCATCCATTAATTTCAGTTTCGATATTGTCCACTTACGGGTCCAATTCCTGTCGCTCACCACGAGTATCTGACCACTAATATACGCTTTCAATCCCTGAATTTTTGCTTTCACAAGATGTTTCTTAAGAATTTTAAAATTTCTACTCTCTTCTCTTCCGAAATCTCTCTTAATTCTAATGTTCTCACACTGTAGATTACCAGCGTTCCTTATCACTATGTCTGCCATCAATGAAGATAGCAGCGACACTTTTATGGGCCTGTGCCCTCCCACCTTGCCAACTCTCTCCACATTGTCTATATCTACCTCACTGAAATTTATTTTCATTTTTTTTTGTATAACATCTACCACTTTGTAAATAATGTCCACTTTAGATTCTGCCTTGTCTTCCTCCACCCCATAAATAAATATGGATTTCTTCTTGCGCTCCTGTCTGCAGAATTCGATTTCTTTCTTCAGGTTTACCATCTCTTCATCCATATTTTTTATTTTCTCTCTTAGTGACACCAGTTCTTTCTCGCTGCCTTCTATCATCGCCTTCGTATTCTTCATATAATCCTGGATCCACTGTCTCGTCTTTTCTTGCTCCTGGCCTTGTTCTTGAAGCATTTTCTTTAATTGTTCAAACGGACATACCTCCTGTATTACTTCTCTTACTACTTTCCTCATAACCTCTACGTCTACCCAATTCATCGTATCTATCTCCTTGCCGACCGCTTGACCTTACCGCTTCCTCACTCTTAATCCACTCCACTCAGCAGGCGCACGCCACACGACCCGTCCGTCCTCCTCACTGGCTTAAGCTAGACTGAACAGCCCAGGAAGGGGTGAATCAACAAGTAGGACACTAGACCGAAGTGAAGTGGATACAGGTAGTGAAGAGGTGACGGGAAGGGAAAGGAGTCAGGGTAGTGACTCAACCTCCCCGAATAGGAATAATGCAGAAATAAACCTGGAGAGAAAGCAGGCGTTAAATAAGGCGAGATCCTTAAGCTTAAAAGATCTATGGGGTGGGAAAAAAGGCTCTGGCACGGAAAAGGGAAAGGATGGGGGTGAGAAGAAAGAGAGGGGTGGGGTGGAGCCAAAAGGAAGAATTACGAGAAGTAAGGGGGGAAGTGGTGAAATGCAGAAGTATAGGGAGGGAGGGGGAGGAAATAAATAACTAGATATGGTGATAGGGATGCTGAATATTGAGGGGTTGATGGGGAAGTTAGGGAATAAGGAAATTGTGGATTTAGTGAAAGATTTTGAGATTATTGCTCTAGTAGAGACGTGGTTAGGGAAGGGGGTTGAAATTACATGGGACGGTTATAGAGTAGTTAACGTGTTAAGGAAAAAAATAGGGAAGAGGGGCCGAAACCCAGGGGGCATAGTAGTTTTAATAAGAAATGAGATAGCTGAATGGGTGGAGACGTTACAGACTAGGGTAGAAGGGGTAGTGTGGTTGAGAGTAAAAATGGGGAAGGGGGCAGCGGAAGCAATTTGTCTGGCACTGCTTTATAACCATCCGAGCGATTCAGTGTATGCAAATAAACATTTTTTTGACGAACTGATTGAAGAAATAAACACAATTAAAGGAATGTATGTAGAAGATGGGATGATTTTATTGGGGGATTGGAATGCGAGAGTGAGCAATAGAGTACCGGTTTACGAGAAAGAAGTAAAAGTAGACGGGGTACTGCAAAGGAAGAGTAAGGATAATGTTGTAAATAGTTATGGAGAAAGGTTATTAGAGTTATGTGCTCTAGAACATTTATTTATTTTAAATGGGTGGATGAAGGGGGATAGTGTGGGAGATTTGACGTATATTACAACAAATGGAGGGAGTGTGGTGGACATAGGAATAAGCTCAGAGATAGCGTTAAGGAGAATAATAAGTTTTGAGGTGTTAGAATATGGGTTGACAGAACATATGCCTATCAAAATAAAATTGAGAACGTTGGTCGCTGATGAGAAGGGAAAGATGGAGGAAAGTAAGGAGAGGTATAGGAATGGAGGATGGAAGTATGTATGGGATGATAATACTAAAGAGAAATTAAGACGGCATTTGAAAGAGGAGGGAGATATATTAAGGGTAGGAATTGAAAGGGCGGTAGAAGGGAATGATATGGATAACGTGCTAAAATTAATTGAACTCCCTGTATGGAGGGTGGGGAAGAAAGTGAGGAGAAGGGTAGAGGGAAAAAAGAATAAAATGAATGGATGGTTTGATGAAGACTGTACGAGAAAACGTGAGGTTGTAATGAGAGCCCTAGCGGAGTTTAGGAAGGAGGGTGTGCAAGAAAAAAGGAAGGAATATTGTAAATTGAGAAGGGAATATAAGGAGGTATTGAATGAGAAGAAAAGAGGATGGAAGGAGGCGGAAGCTGAAAAAATAAATATATATTGTAGAGAGAAGAAATTTGAGAGAATTTGGGAGTCAATAAACAAGATTAGAAGAACGAAACCGGAGGGGAAGGGGGATAAAATAGGAGAAAACGAGTGGGTTAGGCATTTTAAAAGGCTTTTAGAAGGGGAGAGGAAATTGGGTAGAGAAATAGACAAGTCACAAATTGGAAGGGAACTGGAAGTAGGCATTACAATATTGGATGGGGAGATAACAAGGCAGGAGGTAATTACAGTATTAAAAAATGCTAGACCCAAGGCTGCAGGAGGTGTGAATGGTATTTCCAATAGTGTATGGAAAGAGGTAGGGGCAAATGAACCGATGTTGAGAGGGATTGTGAAATTCTTTAATAGGTTGCTGGAAACGGGGAAATTTCCTAGAGAATGGAGGAAGGGGGTATTATGCCCTATTTATAAAAATAAAGGAGCTAGTAGTGATCCAAACAACTATAGAGGAATTACACTCCTAGACTCGCTATCAAAGGTGTACACAGGGGTTTTGGCGAATAGGATAACAAATTGGGCGGAACAGTACGGTAGGATATCTGAGTTCCAAAATGGATTTAGGAAAGGATGTAATATAGTTGATAATGTTTGGATTCTGGACACTTTGATTACAAAGTATGTGAGGATAGCAGGGCGTAAATTATTTATAGCAGCGATTGATTTAGAAAAAGCCTTTGATACGGTCAGTAGGGAGGCGCTATTTTTGAGATTAGGGGAGGTTGGAATGTCGAAAAAAATGAGGGTGGCAATTGAAACTATTTATGAGGAAGTGTTTGTGATGATTAAATTGCAGGATGGAAGGTTGAGTAAGTGTTTTGAGTCAAAAAGCGGGGTGAGACAGGGTTGTAAGCTATCCCCGATATTATTTATATTATTTATAAATAATATTTTAGAGGGTCATGGTGGAGACGCATGGCAATGCCCTTGGGTAGGGAAAATGGAGGTTCCGGGGTTGCTATTCGCGGATGACCTATTGATTTTGGCTTTGACGGCAAATGGCTTGCAAAAAGGGGTGGACAAGGTAGTTGAATATACTAGGAAATGGTCTCTCAGAGTAAATGTAAGAAAGACTCAGATAATGGTGTGTAGGAAAAGGGGTGGGAGAAAGAATAAGGAAGTCTGGAGGCTTGAGCAGGAAGAAATTAAACCAGGGGGGAAAATTGAGTACCTAGGTGTAATAATTAGTAAGAATGCTTCTTGGAAAAATCAGTGTAAGAAGGCAAAACTTAAAGGAAGAGGAGCGCTTGCTGTAGTAGGAGTATTAGAAAAGAAATTTCCAGACGTTAAATACAAAATTCAGAAAACGGTGTTTAAATCACTGGTAATGGGCAAAATGCTATTTGGGGTTGAAGTATGGGGAATGGAGGAAGGCAGGAGTGAACTAAACCAGGTGGTGGCGAAATTTAGCAAGATCATGATGGACCTACCGAATTGTACAGCCAATGCCGGGGCCAGATTAGTCTGTAAAGAATCGATAGAGGTTGAAATTTCTAAGAGGGTGTTCAAGTACTGGATGAGATTGGAGGAAGGGAAGGGTGGGGCGTTAGTACAAGAAACGTTTAATTTTCAGAAAGGTATGACGAATGAAGGTTACTGGGTGAATAAGTGCAAAAAATGGTTACAAAAGATTGGATTGGGGGTATATGGAGAGGTCTGGGGGGATGGTAGGAATAAATGGGTATGGGAAAGGATAAAGGGAAGACTACTAGATATTGAAAGACAGAGCTTAATAGAGGAATGTAGAGAGAGAGTCTCTTTATCAGTATTAAATAAATTGGTGGAAGTAATAAACCCGAAAACGGAGTTTGAGGGTAGAAGGGATAAGAGAGGTTTGTATTGGTGGGTATTGGGTCTTCCGAGGAATAGGGGGTGGGTTGGTAGTGAGAATAGGGATAGATGTGTGTTATGTGGAGAGAAGTAGGATGACCTGCATATTTTTAATCAATGCCGACCTTTGGCGGAGATAAAGATCAAACTACTAAGTAAGAAGGAGCTGCATATGGTAGAGGAAAGCTATAAGATAACATCTTGGTTATGTAGAGAGTGGGAGAAAGGAACGAATATAGCGAAATTCTTAAATGTGGCCAGAGCTATATTTATAAAGAAATTGAGGGAGTAACAGGGGTTGTGCAGATAATGTGGTTCGTGCTGAGGGAGAAAGGGGGAAGGCATTCTGCTCAGAGGAATGGATATCCGCCCTGAGCAAATGCGGGAAGGGTATCATGGTAATCATGATATCAGAAGAGGGGGCTGTAGTGTTAGGGGAAAGGGGGAGAACACCTTGCCCTGTGGAAAGGTGATCCGCCTGGGGCAAAGGGAAAGCCTGAGAAAATTAGGTAAGCGTTGAGAAAAAAGGGAGGTTGAGTAGGTTTGAGGGTAGTGTAAAGCTTAGGTGGAAGTAAAAAAAAAAAAAAAAAAAAAAGCGAGTTGACTGAGTGAACTAATGGACTTGGAATGGAGTACTGTCTGTTGGTGTGTAAATGAGGAGTGAAAAAAAAATGGATTGTTTAAGTGTATTTGTGTGAGGAGGGAGTATAAAGAAGGTATATGTGATAGAATTGTGATAGATTAAGTGGGAATGTAGTTAAGGAGAAAATGTTGGCAGTATGGAAATTATGAAAGTAGGTCAAAAAAAAATTCTTTTAAAAAGAATTTAAATGGTGTAGATGCCTTGATGAGGGGTGTAAAAATTGAGGGATTCTTGATGTTTATGTATTAAGTTTAATAGGATGGAAGAAATGGGATCTAACAGTTTGATGTAATTGAGGTGTTGTAGACTGAGAAGACGGAGTGAACTAATGGATTTGGAATGGAAACTGTTTGTTTGTGTGTAAGTGAAATGTTAAAAAAAAAAGTCAAATTGTTTTAAGTGCGATATAAAATGATTGTTAGTTGATGTTTAAGTCTGAAGCTTAATAAGGTGAGTCGGTTTAATATATGAAGTGTGGTGCGGTAGGTGGAGAAGACTGAGTGTACTAATGGACTTCGAATGAAACAAGTTTGTCTGTGTTAAAAAAAAAAAAGTGTTAATTGTTTTAGGTGCGTTGATGAGGGATTTTAAATGGTTGTTAGCTGATGTTTAAGTCTTAAGTTTTTATAAGGTGAGATGTAAATAGCGGGAGTAGTGCGTGAGAGGTGAGGGTGACGTATCAAGGGAAGAGGGAGGGGTGGGGGACTTGACCCCACTCCAAAGAAGATAGACTTGAGCATGTCCGCACGGAAATGAAAAGGATAGGGAAGGTAGTGTGCTGACAAGGGACAAGAGTATGTGTGACGTACATAGCGGAAGTGTGTTGCAGGCCACCTGTTGGGTCTGGTTTCAGCCAGGGTGGCTTGTAACACATGATAAGGAAAGGAACACAGTGTTTGTCAGCGAGGGTCGGTGAGATACGATACCAGTTCTCACGTGGCAAGGCTGGTGGCTGCTGTAGACGGGTTGGTGGGCGTGTGTTCCATGCCAGGGCTGTTGCAGCGACCAGTCTAATTATTTTTTTTTAGGTGGTAGTCAGGGGTTGGGCTTTGGGTAGTTAGTAGTGCGGTATCGTCCTGCATGTGTGCTGGCTATCCGCGTACGTGTGGGATGATACTGAGTAGATGTAGAGGTAGTAAATGTAGTTAAGTAGTTTTAAGAGATATGTAGTTGTTATTATTGCTTGTTTTCTTTTGTTTCGCTCTGTCTGTCTTTATTGCCTGTAAGCCGATGGTGTACACTAGGGTGGGCAATAAAGATATGTATGTATGTATGTATGTATCTTAACGTAGCCTGCTAGGAGAATGACAGTACGAATACAATTGTAACTATAGTTATGATGTTTCTACATGGGAAAAGCTACGATGTTGGTACTTGGATAATATGATATGATAGCAACAGACTAGATCGCTGGAATGAAGTTGCTAGTTCTTCTATATTTCATAACTAGTTCACCTGCTCTTATTCAAATTTTCCTGTTGATTATCCTGTGCTATAGTACTGTATTCGTATATTTACTCTTGCTAGATGAGAGTACTTTCTTCCCGGCGTAAATTTCAATTTACTGGGTCAGTACTTGATATGAACATGGCCCACTTTTACAGCCGAATGCCGTTCCTGATGCCAGTCATATCTGGCGGGGTGTATTCGCTATTATTTCGTCGCTGTTCGGGCAAAAGGTCATATCTCCCAATGCTCTTCCTATCCATTATTTTCCGCAAGACTGGTCACACCTCTCAGCCAAATATGGATATGTAGTCCATCAGAATAACATTCGTTGTGTTCATTTTCCTATGCTTACGTGCAGTAGCGTAGCCATGATTGGTGGGAGAGGGGGTGGGTTAAAGTTACAAAATGATGGTAGAACACAATAAAGCTGCATTAATTATTTTTCATTAAAGGGCACGGATATAAGTGAATTGCAGATCCCTTGGTTCCACAATTGTGTCTCTGAATCTTTATTTCGTTTATTGTTAGTTCCTGTTTATTTTCTTGTTGTAAAATTCCATTGGGGGGGGGGGGGATTCTAACCCCCGGTAACTCACCCCCTGGCTGCACACCTGCTTACGTATAAAGGAAAATGAACCTTACCGTACCGCACTCTAGGAATGTATGTTTGCATGACTTATTTACGCACCCTACAGTGTATTGTATTTAAGGTTCATTTTCCTTTACACGTTACCCGCCTTCGTGGCTCAGGCGGAAGCGCGTTGGCCTCTTACCGCTGGGTTCCATGGTTCAAATTCCGGTCACTCCATGTGAGATTTGTGCTGGGCAAAGCGGAGGCGGGTCAGGTTTTTCTCCGGGTACTCCGGTTTTCCAGGTCATCTTTCATTCCAGCAACACACTCCAATATCATTTCATCCGTCAGTCATTAATCATTGCCCCAGAGGAGTGCGACAGGCTTCGGCAGCCGGCACAATTCCTATCCTCGCCGCAAGATGGGAGCTTCATTTATTCCATCCCTGACCCGTTCACTGACTGGAGAACAGGTTGTAGGTTTCCTTTTTTAAATTTTTTTTTTACCTTTACACGTTAGCATACGAAAATGAACACAACGAAAATTGTTCTGATCGACTACATATCCATATGTAGCTGAGAGGCGTGACCAATATTAAGGAAAATAATGAATAAGAGCAATGCGAGAGATGACCTTTTGCCCTAACAGCCCGAGAGAGAGAGAGAGAGAGAGAGAGAGTGTGTGTAGATAATTGTATTGAGACGAACTGAAGCACCCAGTCCAGGAATTAACTATACGGTACACAGTTAGAATCTTCAGCCCGGCCGGGAATTGAACCCAGGGCCCTCTGTATCGAATACCAGTACGCTGACCGTTCTGCCTCGGAGCCAGGCTGAAAGATCAGAGTACTGCCTCTGCTATTTCTTGATGGATTCTTGCATGTCGCTTGGCACAGGCCAGAGCAGAATATAGCTTCCACTCAAATCTGTCTCATTTATGGTCGTCACAGTATGGAAATTGCTAACGTGTGGGTGGCGATGAGCACGACTAGTGAAGCTGTATGTTGTGAAAGGTGCTACTCATAGGGCCAGTCGTGCTACAATAGTACTTTCTGGGCCAGTGAGGAAAGCAACGGCAAACTACACTACTTCTCATATATCGTTGTACGCCGCATTATGGCTCCGTTATCGGTTTTTTGTGGTTTCCCTGTAACCACATAACATTAGGTGGTGCTATTCGAGGATCCAACCAGCCTCCGGGCGGAAGACGTGACAGATAGATGAGACTAATGGGATCAGGACTGCACTGTGACCAGCCATTGCCATCCCTTTACTACTCAAGGTGGCTAAGTCGACCAGCAGCTAGCGAGTTGACTGTATTGTGCGGATTGGGCAATTGTAAGTTTACGGTAGTGGATGGTGGGTTCGAACTCCAGCCTCGGCAACTCTGAAGATGATTTCCCGTGGTTTCGTTTAATACCGACATGACTTGATTTGGCAATTCTTTTAATTTCTATGTGGAACATAGGGCCTCGACGAAATTTCTCAAGCTTGTTCTGTCTGCTGCAAATGCCTTCAACTCCCTCCATGTCTTGTTGATTCCAGCAGTTTCCCTGTCCATGGTTCTACGTTTCTCTTCCAGGTAATCCTCGATATGCCTTATCCCCGACTACCGTATGGATTCCAGCTCAATGCTTGCCTTGGGATACTTTCTTGTGGTAATCTCAGGGTGCGCCAAATTCATCTCCATTTTGTTCGCATAATCTGTTGCTGTATGGGACTTCACTTGTGCCCACCCAAAGGTCTTTTTTTAAGATGGTCTTTGGCCAATATAATCGCATAATGTACCTCAAACAACGATTTATAAACATTTGTACTTTTCACATTCCAGAATCCAATTCTTGTCCTGTATTTCATTGCAGAATTCATCTCCATAGAATCCAGCCGGCATAAATTTCGTCTGGTTTCTGTAACGACTTTGATTTCTGCACCCTAAGTCCAGTGGAGGGGCTGCCACCTGTCTGCGCTAGACCGCAGAATTTTGCTGTAGGGGTTTCTCCCTTAGCCTTTAAAGATTCCTCTTTATCACGAGACAGTGGTTTCTTCTTTATTTATCCCCAAAAGGAAGGGCTGGCTCCTCCGCCAGCTCCGCCGTACCAAAGGACTCCTCCGCTGTTGCTACCGTTGAGGTCCTCACCAGAGACCCGTTAGCCGTCACGGCCTTCCCAGGTGCTGTAGCTGTCATGGGACATAAGAAGTCCCCGTTGTACATCACCCCTACATGCAATCCCCTACTTCATGACGTTGCCCACCTCTCATGACGTGGACAAGGGGTTGGCCTTATGGGAGGCTCATACCGGTATGCTGTACCTTAGATACGAACCCAGCCGCTTCCTTCCGAATCCTAGTACTTTTCCTTTCCAACGTATCCGAAAACCTGCGTATGTTGTTGCGACGTTAAATTACTAGCAAAAAGAAATCTACCAGGATCCACCTGGAATGTGAAATGGTGGAAATGTGCATCGGGTTATAACCCCTATTACTACTGGGGATCGAACTTAGAACTTCAACTTGAGAAACAAACACCTTCCACATTGATTCGTCAAGGCTCCGAACAACTGTACTGTTAAGTATTTCTTGTCGGATCATAATTTTATCAACAAAAAAAGCTGTACGAAATGTAACGAGTGTTAACTGACATGCCACGTGAGGACTCGGAAGTTTAAGTTGAGTAATTTGAACCCACGCTGCAGTCGCTGTCAATAAGCATTTTGACTAAGAAGTTTCTTCATTCCTTCCAGACATGGTTACTTATCTCTAGTTTATGTCTCGGTCCCAAATCCACTGTGTTGCATATAGTTGAACAGAAATTCCTTATCTCGGTCACGGCATGTAAGATTTTTCGAAGTGAAAAAGTTGCGGATTGTGGTTAGGATTCCACATACAATGGCAGGTCCTGTGGTTAATGGTCTCAAGTTGTATAGCTCTTTGCAAACTGTTAGATAGTATTTCTGCATAGAGAGCGCACGTTGTTCTCGAGTACTTGTAAGCTAAAGCCGTACCGGCATGTTATAGCAATGTTTCATGTAACGAACAAAGATTTCGTTCGTTGATATTAAAAGGGGGGGGGGGGGGGCTCCAAAGAATCCTTCCCGAAGAATACTTGCTAAAGACATTCGGGCGTTTCATGGAAAACGATATGGTATTGGCTAATTCTTTCACTACCAGATCAAAGAAAATGAGCGCAGGTACTACGTCGTACGAAAGACCTTTTCCAAAACCGCAACTGATAAACCCTCGGAAGTTAATTGATGTTATCTCGACATAAGAAGTGTTATTGGAAGATATGTGAAAGTACACAAAATATGATATTTGGAAGTTTCAGGAAACGCAAGAGTGCCAGCAAAACCGAGATCAAAAATTGACATTTATTGTTGAAAGATCTCACGATAAACTTCGAAGTGCTAAATTTACAAAATATGATTTTAACATTTCGTCTGCATCCCTTGCGGAGGACAAAACGAAATTCTTACGGTAGAAACATCAAATTTCAGTGTGACCAACAGTGAAATCAACAGCACTCAGAATTTTGCTGATCGTTCGTCTAGATTTGTCATCGATGATTTCAACTGCATGAGCACATCATGGGGATTTTCCAACACTGACGAAAATGGATTTGCGCTCCGAGCTTGGGCTGAAGGGATGAAATGATGATGAAGACAACACATACCCCCAACCCCCGTGCCAGCGAAATTAACCAATGATGGTCAAAATTCCCGGCCCTGCCGGGAATCGAACCCAGGACCCGTGTGACCAAAGGCCAGCACGCCAACCGTTTAGCCATGGAGCCGGACTCCAAACGCAGTAAAACTACTGTTTAGCAAAATTCAGGAGGTAATTTAAATGTTAATTATTTAAGTAGTTAAATACAAGTCCGATTCGTTGGCTGAATGGTCAGCGTACTGGCCTGCGGTTCAGAGAGTCCCGGGTTCGATTCCCTTTGTTGGTGGCTCGAGGGCTGGGTGTTTGTACTGTCCCCAACTTCCCTGCAAGTCATACACCACATTTCATCCTCATCACGACGCGCAGGTCGCCTACGGGAGTCAAATAAAAAGACCTGCATCTGGCGAGGCGAACTTGTCCTCGGACACTCCCGGCACTAAAAGCCATACGTAATTTCATTTCATTACCACACACAACACTATCCTCCACCACAATAACACGCAGTTGCCTACACTTGGGAGATGCCGCCGGCCCTCATCGGAGGGTTACCTTACAAGGGCTGCACTCGGCTAGAAATATACACTGGACATTATTATAGTCAAATACAAGGTCCGGCTCCTATGCTGAATGGATAGTGTTGACGCCTTCGGTTGAGAAGGTCTAGGTTCGATTCCCGGCCGGACTGGGGATTTTAACACCATCTGTTCAATTCCCCTGACTCGGGGGATGGGTGTTTATTCAACACACTTTCCTTTATATACACCCAACACATCACATACAGAATACAGAATACCGAATACATCCTCCCACATAGGGTTGACGTTAGGAAGGGCCTTCGAACGTAAAACAGGGCCAAATCCACATGCTCATCATAGTTCGCACCCGCGAGCCTACCAGGATGTGGGATATACGGAAGAAGAGAAAGATACAAGTTTATACACATTTTTATACTTTTCTATTTTCACTGCATATTTTAATCTTTTTATGACTAGGCTGCCTGAAACAGGATGTTTAATGTCCTCAGCTTAGTAATGACGTAACGTAAGCACCCCGCACCTTCTGAACCCGAGTACAGGTAAACTTGATACACTGAATGTAATCAATCAATCAATCAATCAATCAATCAATCAATCAATCAATCAATCAATCAATCAATCAATCAATCAATCAATCAATCAATCAATCAATCAATCAATCGATGGAGTTAGACGTGTGATTAGGGTCGCGCAGCTGTGTGCTTGCATTCAGGAGATAATGGGTTCGAACTCCATTGTCGGCAGCCCCGAAGACGATTTTCCGTGGTTTCCCATATTCATACCAGGCAAAATGCTGGGGCTGTACCTTAAGGCCACGGCCGATTCCATCCCACTACTAGCCCTCTCCTATCCCATCGTCGCTATAAGACCTATCTGTGCCGGTGCAACGTAAAGCAAATTGAAAGAGAATTATATGTCAATTATCATTAATCTGTATTTAGGGCTGTCGATCAGGTGGGAGATTCCCTATCGGTTTTTTACCTAGTATTTTTCTTAAATGCTTTCAAAGTAATTAGATATTTATCATAAACATCTCCCTTTATAAATTATTCCAATCTCTAATTCGTCTTCTTATAAACGATTATTTGCCCTAATTTGTCCTCTTGAATTCCAACTTTATCTTCAATTTATGATCTTTCCTACTTTTAAAAACTCCTGAAGCTTCGTCTACTAATGTAATTCCGAGCCATCTCTCCACTGATAGCTCGAAATATTCCGCTTCGTCGAACTGTTCGTCTCCTTACTTCCAAGTCTTTCCAGCCCAAAGTTTCCAACATTTTCATAACACTACTCTTTTTTCGGAAATCACCCAGAACGAATCTTGCTGCTTTACTTTGAATTTTACCCCGTTTTTGTATCGGGTATATCTGATAAGGGTCCCATACACTAGAACCATAGACTGGGGTCTTACCGCTCCTTCAACCAGCAGAATTCCGGCTCCTTGGCCTTCGGTTCAGAGGGCCCCGGGTTCGAACCCCCCGCCGGGTCGGAGATTTTAACCTTAAATGGTTAACTCCCTTTGCTCGGGGACTGGATATTTGTGCTGTCCCCATCATCCCTGCATCTCTCACACCAAACACAACACTATCCTGTACCAGAGTAACACGCAGATGCCACCCACCCTCGTCGGAGGGTCTGCCTTACAGGGGCTGCACCGGACTAGAAATAGCCAAACGAAATTGTTATATTACCCAGTAGAAATGCGGAACATTGACACTTGATTTGAAGCTGTTGTACCCGTAGCACCAAGTGTTCCTGTTCAAAGAGTCATCTACCCAGTCCCCGCTACGAGCCCAAGGAGTTTGTAATGGGAATTTCCGAAGACATTGTATTTTTTGTTAAGCAGTAAGAAATAAGCAGTGAGAGACGTGAAATATTAAGATTAACTGAAGGGTGAACTAAGTGAAATTAACTTAATGTTAGCAGCTGGCAGATGGTGAAAAGATGAGAATGCACTATAATATGGAGAGAAAGCTAACAGATGAGCAGGATATCAAGGTGAAAGACGAGAGTATATATAGTGTCAGTGGAAGGAATGAACGGATTGAGAATCTAGGTCAGTTTGGAAATATCTCTGATGTGTAAAACCATTCATATTACTAATATATCACCTGACATTCTGCAAACATGCTGTACGCGCTGTCCCATGATGTTATTGGGAAACCAAATTTGAATGTTTGGACTTTCACATGTATTACGTCTTGGTGCCTACTTCCACGTCTTTTATCATTCAGCCTGCAAGGCTCTGTGGACAAACTGTAGGTGTATACATGCTGTTTGTTGTTATTTGAGTCTTCAAGTCCATAGAGTGCTACCATATTCTGTGCTAGCCTTTTAGTTTCTACGCAACTACTGCATCCAATATCTTGTCTAATGTTTGTTATATTCGTGCCTTGGTTGACCCCGACTGTTCTTACTGCCATCACTTCCCTCAAAAACTAACTAAATATGTCCCGGGTATCTCAAGATGTGTCCTGTCAATTTCTCTCTTCTCCTGGGCAAATTTCGCCGAATCGTCCTCTTTTCATTTGCGATCCGCTCCGTTGTATACACAGCCCTTACTTATCTGCGTTCAAATAATTTATGGCTTAATATTACCATTGCGCTTTGAGCCGACTGCCGCTTCTCTTATCGTTGCAAAATTGATTGTATGAATAATAAATTCCATTACTTACCAACAGTCAGCGTTATGAGGTCCTGCAACTATGCACGACAAACATCGAGTTTATTTCATTGTGTTATGTACCCATGCCAACAGACCAGCTGGTAAGGCAGGTAGCTCAGTAGGCCTACTCAGAGCAAATCCCTGGACTGGAAGAAATGTCGATACCTGGTTCGTTTCCAACGCGGATCATGCCATTTTAATTCTGTACTCATTCAACGTGACTTTTTCTTCACTCAGGTTGCCAAATGAAAACTGACCTCACTAACCTCTATAATATAAATACTTGCTCTACAGCCAGAGGCATAGCCAAGGGGGGGGGGGGGTTATTGGGGGTTAGACCCCCCCTCCATGGAATTTTTACAAAAAGAAAATAAACGGAAACTGACAATAAATAACAAACTAAATAAACATTCATAGACACAATTGTAGAACCAACAGATCTGTAATTCACTTGTATCAGGGTCCTTATAATGACAAGTCATTCGTGCATGTTCATTGCATTCTACCATCATTTTGTAACTACAAACCCCCACCCCATCGGCCGATCCTGGTTACGCTACTGTCTACAGCCCTTTTCACTTAGGCCTGAAGATTATGTACAGCCCTTACGTTAGATTAGTCTGGCACACTGCTACCTCCCAAACAAAATGCAGCAATGGTTCGTTGAATACCGCCAGAGTTCCAAAAAATCGCCCTCATTCATAGTTTGCATAGATAACCTTGGCCTAGATTCCAGCTTATCTGCAAAATTTCAGTTCCACAGAGAAATTCCATCCAGTATCATCCGACCACAGGCTCTATCCCAGTGATAGGCATGGGAGCGCTCTGGCTAGAACGGGAGGAATGCTGCGCGCAAAACTATGGTATTCGTGACAAGATGTTCTCCCTGCTCCGCACTCACTTTGTTATTAACAAAGCGGGGGCCAGATTGAGGGAAATTTCCTATGAACGAATAGTGTTGCCAGATGTACGGTTTTGTCCGGAACAATACGGTTTTTTTCTCATTTTGTTCCTTTAAACTGTACGCCCAATGTTCCGTTTTTTTTTTTTAATATCGCGGTTTAGACAATAGTATGGCATCGAAAAGGTGCGTGGTTATGATCAAAATATTCTGTATTCTGACCAGTAATCAGTCATCACAGTTGAGGACATCGCCTCTGGCAGTGTGCTAGCGGTACTGGTGGGCATGTAGAGCATGAGTCTCCTCCATTTTATTCTTGGGTTGAATTGTGAGTGGACGCAGGGCGTGTGCGGTAAACAAGAAATTGCTTTCCCATAGTGTGTTATGTAAACGACAGCTACGTTAAGCACATGGATACATTTATAAATAAACGAGAACGGGAAGAGATCGATGAAGTTGAAGAGAAAGACACAAAGAAGAAAAGGAGGTTGCAGCAGTATCGTTCCGTCTGGGAAAAAGATTTCCCAGAATTACAGAGCGTCGTGAGTAATAAGTACAAAGCGAGATGCAGAGTGTGTACTGGAATAGCTGGAGAAGGCTTTTCTATTAGTCATGGCGGAATAACGGGTGTACGGCAACATGTCAACAGTGATTCGCATAAGGAGAGGCATAATTCAGCGCGGCATGCAACTGTATTGTAAAGCTACTTTCAGAAAAAATCTTCTGAGTCAGAAAATGTAGGTCAACATTATCATTGTAAGAGATGGGCCAGCGTACATTTTTTACAGACTCTAATGTAGGCCTATTTCTTTTTTTCAGAAAAGTGCATCGGAACTTACGCTTTTATGCCATCCAGTAAAACACCACCTAAGTTACGCCAGCACAGACTGCAATGCCAAACTTCTGTCAGAATTGTTTCCGGATTCTTCCCTATCAAATAAAATATATTGTGGGAAGACAAAGTGTGAGGCTCTAGTAGAAGTTTTATTAGGTCCATATAGTGTGGAATGTGTAACAAAACGATAATTAAGAGAACATGTCTTTTTTGGTGTGGGTTTTGATGCTTCAAATAGGGAAACCAAATTGTTTCCTAGTAGCTGTGGGATATTTTGACGAAAAGCAAGGTATTTCTTACAGAATTATAGACTTTTATGAAGATGTGGACGAAAGTGCTATAAAAATGTCTCAAAAAATTTCGAAACATGGTTTAATGTCCCAGAATTCAAGCTATACTGCTGAAAACACAAATTCTACTTTTGGGAAATTGTTTTTGTATATGTACATCTAAAGGCAGAAAATCCAACCTTGGTTAAGTCTAATTATTGTGCACATGTTGTTCACAATTCATACGAAGCTGGGATGATTTCTATGCCAGTTGATATTGAAATGTTGATAGTTAAAGTATTCAATTACTTTTCAAATTATGAAAAAAAACGAGTTTCACACTTAAAAGAATTATTTCAATTTCTTGATACGGTATTGAATACACTAATTTGTTAAGACATGTGCCAACAAGATGACTTTCTGTAAAGCCTGCTATTGAAAGACTGCTGAGAAACCTCCCAGCTATAGTACCTTATTTTTCAAGTGTTGATGAGTGTCCAGTATTCATTAAGAAATATTTGTTAGGTTCCTCAGAACCAGATTCTGGTAAGTAAACTTTTCTAGTAGAATTGTATCTACGTTTTTCGTTACATTTAGCAGATGTTTTCCATAAGGCAGTTCTTGAAAAGAGTGATCCGACAGTCTGTGAGGTATATACTGTTACGAAAAATTTGGAAATTCAACCGGTACAGAGAATCGGGTAATCATTTTTTTGGTTACAAAGTGACTTGCACATTAAATAAATTGAATGATTTGTTTACTGGGGAAGTTAAAATCTGTGAAAATGATTTTATACATGTCTATGAAGTTTGTGTTAGTTATCTACGTAAATGGTTTGATTTCAGTGATGATTCTAATGTTTTTTCACTGATGAATTGTATACCTCTAGAAAACTCGCCTCATTTCAGCAAGATTTAAAAGTTAGTGGCGACACTAGGTTTACAGGAAAAGCTGAACGTTGATGACATGTGTTCAGAAGTTGTTGAAATAGTCAATTTGTTTTCTGGTGAGGGTGGTGCTGGTGAAAAGCTAAAACTAACTCTCCTAAATAAAACAATACCAGATAGGTGGGCATACTGTATATCACCGGTTTAATTGGCTCAGAAAAACTGAACATCATTTTGATGGTACTTAAGTTTGTCTTAAGTATATTTCCATCGAATGCATATACTGAAAGAGTATTTTCAGTAATGGCAATAAAATGGAGAGATGACAGAAACAGATGCTCAGTAGATTTAATAAAAATGAACTTCTTGTGTACTTCAACTATGATGAGAATTGTAAGGAATTTCTTAAGAAAGTTTTGTTGAATAAGGAACTGTTACAAATTGCATCTTCAAATGACAAGTACTTATGAAATGTTCATTTCAATGTAAAGACTACCACATTATGAGTTTGTAATAAATTAAGTACCTACATTTTTCACGCTGACGCTGTTATATTATTGCCGGTATTTATTTGCTAATATAACCCTGGTCTCTTCTCTTAATCATGGCTAAGGTGCGATAATTTAGCTCCATAGGGCTGTCTGGAATCGAACGAGTGTTCCTTGTTTGCCATCCGGCAATATGGCAACCGTATGAACGAGGGGAAAATGGACGTGGTTGTGGAACCGTGAGAAAAATTTAAGAATGTCCAGAAAACTAGGGGAATTTTAACATTGTCTCTACGTACAGTATTTTACCCTTCATTTTTGTGTTTGAACAAATGTGCTGTCCTCTTAAAATGAGAGCAATACTTTCCTTTCATACAGGCTAGATAGAATATGTTGATGGACCGTATTATTGCTCAAACCCCGAAACTGTCCACGACAATGTCGTAGTCACTGAACAATCGGTTGTTACAGGTAAATGGGTGAAGTTTTGAATGCATTTATATTACTTATCAATAATATTGTAATTGGAAGTGTGCAGGTGGCATGCTTAAAGTGGTATGTAGTAAAATACTGTACTAAATATGAGCGATAATAAATCTTTCATGACAAATATATATCACATTTCAGATGATAATAATAATAATAATAATAATAATAATAATAATAATAATAATAATAATAATAATGCAGCCTGCTAGTAAATTTGGGTAAGTCTATTATGGTTCGTATCGTCGGGGCTGCTCGAGTGCTCCTCCGGGTCATCCTCTAGTAATTTCTAGTGCCCATTGTAGCAGCGCAAATGTTAAGAGTGATTTTTTGCTCATAGTATGATTATTATGATGATGGTGATTATTATGTGAATTACATCGCCCGCCTGAAAGGAAAGGTGGATTTTCAGGGTAAATTATCGACTAAGGAGTCAGAGTCGTTGGCTGAATGGTCAGCGTACTGGCCTTCGGTTCAGAGGATCCCAGGTTCGATTCGCGGCCGGGTCGGGGATTTTAACCTTAATTGGTTAATTCCAATGGCTCGGGGGCTGGGTGTGTGTGGCGTATTCAACATTAGAAATCATCCTAGGTAGGGTCCTCATCTTCACAGACATGCAGGTCGCCTAATAGGCCGTCTACTAGAAAAAGACCTGCACCAGGCCTCTCCGGAGGCCATACGCCATTATTATCGACTAAGGAAGTGGGAAAATATCTCGTATAGCAATTAGTATATCTATTTCGTTTAGTTTTGTTATAGCAGCGAGAAGCGTAGTTTGCTATTTATGATTATAAATGTCAGAGTTGTGGGGAAAATCTGGTAGATGAGAGAAGTATTAGCAATGTGATGGGGAATTTCATGTGTAAATATCTGGCAACGTCCGCCTCTGTGGTGTAGTGGTTAGCGTGATTAGCTGCCACCCCCCGGAGGTCTGGGTTCGATTCCCGGCTCTGCCACGAAATTTGAAAAGTGGTACGAGGGCTGGAACGGGGTCCACTCAGCCTCGGGAGGTTAACTGAGTAGAGGTGGGTTCGATTCCCACCTCAGCCATCCTCGAAGTGGTTTTCCACTTCACCTCCAGGCGAATGCCGGGATGGTACCTAACTTAAGGCCACGGCCGCTTCCTTCCCTCTTCCTTGCCTATCCCATCCGGTCTTCCCATCCCTCCACAAGGCCCCTGTTCAGCATAGCAGGTGAGGCCACCTGGTCGAGGTACTGGTCATTCTCCCCAGTTGTATCCCCCGACCAAGAGTCTGAAGCTCCAGGACACTGCCCTTGAGGCGGTAGAGGTGGGATCCCTCGCTGAGTCCGAGGGGAAAACCGAACCTGGAGGGTAAACAGATGATTATGATGATGATGATGATGATGATGATGAAATATCTGGCAACACTGAACGGGCTAGTTGTAAGCTATACCCGTACTTGCAACTGTATTCAATCACATTAAACAAAAAGGAACACGTTAAATAACATTTTATCGCCGCAAGCAAGAACTATTGTTCTTTAAATATAACAATTCTTATCACTTGAGAAAGAATACACTTTTTGATACTAAGGCTTCCTGCGAATTTTTATGGCGATGGTCACTGTTAAAGCAGGCTACGCTAGGAGTACGGGGCGCTTTGAGAGCGCGGATGTCCAGATCAGGGCTGTAGCCGAGGGAACACGCGGGTGTACGCCGTATGCCCTATTGATTTCTTGCGTATACCTTCTACTTTGGCTTCTTTTCTTTAAAATTTCGCTATTTTGTCAGTAAGTTTTAACTCTCCAACTACGCTCGTAATCGTCAACATCGAAGGTTCAGCTTGATGAATGACATTATCAGCCATTACTGATTTAAGGTCACCACTGTTCATTGCTTAGGGGGCTGCCTGGCCGAGGCGGTAAAGGCGTGGTCGGTTCGCGCGGAAGGACGTGGGTTCGAATTCCCGTCAGGCATTCGTAGAATTTCAGAAAAGAGATTTCCACTCCCAGAGGTGCACATGGCCCTGAGGTTTACTCAACCTACACCAAAAATGAGTACCAGGTTAATTCCTGGAGGCAAAGGCGGCCGAGGGTAGAGCTAACCACTCTTCCCTAAAAAGTGCCGAGCTTACAGATAGTGGAAGCCTTTACTTTCCACCCCTCCAAGGGCCTTCATGACCTGTACGGAGATGACTTTGCTTTTTTCTTTACTGTTCATTGTTTACGTCTCCAGTCGATTTAAGCCTGAGAAGACCACCAAAACAAGAGTTTATTTCAGTGAAAAGTGTGATCACAAATGAAAAGGGGCACCTAGGATTGTTTTCTTTTTTTTCTTTCTAATAGATGGAAGTAGTTCCAGTAGAAACCTTCTGTGTAGTAAGCAAATGAAATTTTCAAACTAGTGCATTCGAAAATTGATTTCTTCATTGTCATCATATAATGTCTTCTATACGCCTCATTTACACTGAGTAGCCAAAAGTCATGGGAGGATACTAAATGTGATGTTAATAACGAGTTGCTCTTCCACGAGCCCTGAAAACGGCAGCAGTACGGCGAGGCATCGACTCTACAAGGTGTTCTGGAGGGATCTGAACCCACGTATCTTGCACTGCTATCCACAATTTGTCTTGTGTAGTTGGTGCGGGGTTCATGGAGCGTACACCAGCATTGACAGCATCCCATAAATGCTCGATTGGATTAAGATCGGAGGATCTGGAGGGCCAATCCATGGTCGTAAATTCACTGGAGTGCTCCTCCAACCACCTGCGTGCCACCATAGAGTGGTGACATGGCATATTGTCCTGTTGAAATGAAATGGCGTATGGCTTTTAGTGCCGGGAGTGTCCGAGGACATGTTCGGCTTGCCAGGTACAGGTCATTTTAGTTGACGCATGTAGGCGACCTACGCGTCGTGATGAGGATGAAATGCTGATTAAGACTACACATACACCCAGCCCCCATGCCAGCGAAATTAACCAATGATGGTTAAAATTCCCGACCTTGCCGGGAGTCTAACCCGGGACTCCTGTGACCAAAGGCCAACACGCTAACCATTTAGCCATGGAACCAGTCACTAAATATTTAATATTTACAATTATCCTGTTGAAACATGGCATCTCCATCAGGGTACTCTAGGACCAGAAAGGGATGCAGATGGTTTGAAAGACTGTCCAAGTAACGTGCACCTGTCAGTGCTCCCTGCAGCCGGACAGTGGGGCCTAATTGCGACCATGAGAACGCCGCCCAGACCAGAACTGAGCCACCTCCCACCTGGACACAACCTTGTTGACACGCAGGATCCATAGTTTCATGAGACATACGCTACACTCTCACGCGCCTATCAGCTCGATACAACTGGATCCGGGATTCATCGGACCATACCACAGGCCGCCACTGTTCCATGGTCCATTGCCGATGTTCGCGGGCCCATTGTTGAGCTCTGTGTCGAGGTGTCAGCAAAGGGGCACGAATTGGTCGTCGGCTGGTGAAGCCTATGCAGTGCAGTTGCCTCCTTTACAGTCCTGGTAGAAATGGTTTCCTGACTCCCAACATTCAACTGGGCGGTAATCTGACTCACAGTAGCCCGTCGAGTGCCCAAGTATGGTTCTGCGGAGGCGACGTGATGTCCGTTCGTTAAAACACCTGTGGTCTTCCCGTGCGGCGGTTTACGTGAGTGGTAACATTCTCTCTGCGTTAGTTAAGATCCACCCTCGACACTGTTGACCTCAGAAACCCGCATACGCGTGCAGTCTTCGTAATGCTATGACACATGCACCGTGCGCCGATCATCCCACGTTCAAAGTCGGTTAACTCGTGACGTGTTGCCATCTTCAAGATGCTGGTGCCTGTGACAAACTGCTCAGCTACGCCGCAACACTCAGGAGTCATGCACAGCACATGTTCTAATTGGACACCCCTCGCCGTGACTTTTAGCCACTCAGTGTATGTCAAATTGAGGAAAGTTTGTTGTAACTAGATGTAACCCACTAATTTTAAACCTTAGGGTTGTCTTGCTCTGTCTTGCAGAGTGTACTCTGTGAGGCTTTCGGGACTACAGCGCTGGGCCAGATACCCATCCCAGCCCTATCCTACGAAGTTTCGAATGCAGATAGCTTCAATAGGTCTACCGCTGAGTTTTCAGAGCTTTGTAAATTACTCCGACTTATTTTACTGGGCGGAGACATTATTCTGAAGGATTCGTAACCGAAGACGGAGTTGATGAAAACTTGTCATATTTGTACAGCTCGGATTTAAGGATTTCGTATTTCAGGACGTACGTAATTAGATGTTTACACAGTTTTGATGACCAAAGACACATTGCCATCCCGCTGCCTCTCAAACAAAATGCGGTAGCAATGCTTCTTATACGTAGAACTGAAACAAAGGAAAACACGGGAGAGCTAGATTGGGAATAAAAAACCCAATTCTTGATGTTATGTCAGTATGTTCATTTCTGCTGCTTCTCCCACGCTGGATGCGAACTGTCATACATTTTGACTTGGCCTTATTTTACGGCTAGAAGTCCTTCCCGACACCACCTATCGAGGAGGGATGCATTCGCTCTTTCGTATTTCTGTGGTGATTGGTAGTGCGTAATGAACAGATGTGTATTGAGGTAAAGACAAACATCCCGTCCCCATATCAGAGGAATCTACCAGATACGATTAAAATCCCCAAGCCGACCTGAAATCGAACCTGGGACCCTCCGAACCGTCGGCCGCTATGCTGTCCAATCGGACAAGGAGCCCTGTGACACAATTCTTCTCCTGAATAACATGTGAAATCTTTTCCTTTTATGAGTATCTCGCTAATTTCAACTGTACTGTACTTCTTCTTCTTCTTCCGCTCTTCCCACACCTGTGGGGTCGCACATGTGGATTTGGCCCTCTTTTTTTACGGCTGGATGGCCTTTCTGACGCCAAAATTATGTGGAAGGATGTTATCACTATGGCGTGTTTCTGTGGTGGTAGTAGGTAGTGTAGTGTGTTGTCTGAATATGAAGAGGAAAGTGTTCGAACAAACACAAACACCCAATCCCCGACCCGGCCGGGAATCGAACCCGGGACCGTCTGAACCGAAGGAGGAATTATTGACATCGTACATATCGTCGCTTAAGAATGAAGACCTCGTATGTAACAAAACCTGTGTTTGTGGGAGAGCGAAGAAACATTCATAATGATTAAAAATAAAAAGGACAAAAACCCCATGACACTACAGTCCAGAAGGTCCTTGGCCTACTAAGCGACTGCTGCTCAGCCCGAAGGCCTGCAGAAAATAATGACAGTTAGAAAGTATTTATCAAATTTGATTTTTATCATATTGTTTAGTGCAAAAAAATAATTTTGTTCTTTGAAGATTTTGAGACGCTGGTCTTCTGAGCCCAACTTGGCAGGTTCGATCCTGGCTCAGTCCGGTGGTATTTGAAGGTGCTCGAATACGTCAGCCTCGTGTCGGTAGATTTAATGGCACGTAAAAGAACTCCTGTGGAACTAAATTCCGGTACCTCGGCGTCTCCAAAAACCGTGACTAGTGGGACGTAAAGTCAATACCATTATTGTTATTTTTTTTGTGGAGCCACCGTGGCTCAGGCGGCTGCGCCGGCCTCTCACCGCTGGTTTCCGTGGTTCAAATCCCGGTCACTCCATGTGCGATTTGTGCTGGACCAAGCGGATGTGGGAAGGTTTTTCTCCGGGTACTCCGGTTTTCCCTGTCATCTTTCATTCCAGCAACACTCTCCAATATCATTTCATCTGTCATTCATTAACCATTGCCCCACAGGAGTGCGACAGGCTTCGGCAGCCGGCACAATTACTATCCTCGCCGCTAGATTGGGGCTTCATTCATTCCATTCCTGATCCGGTTGAATGACTGGAAACAGGCTGTGGATTATTATTATTGTTTCTTTTAAGATTTTCATTTCCCTTGTTTTGTACAAGTGTCATACTACACGAGATGGAGGTATCGGTTCATGTCAAGCAGTTCTATTGGATATTTTGTAATGAGGCCTCCACAGAACGAACCAGAGGCCTCGTATAGCCACAGCTGTCGACTGTCCTCGAGAAAGGCTTCTAAAACAATTTCTTCTGATGACACAGAGCATAGTTCTCTGCGAAACGTAAAGAATTTCACCTTATTTTCTTGACACGACATAAGCCCAAAAGCCTATATCATGTCTAACACAAATACTGTAGCATCATGGGAACTATCGCTTAAAATCGATATTAGTTCGAACAAGGTTAATCGATTGGGTAAAGTCTGATTCAATGCAATCCAGTAATATTATCTCCATAATACTTGTCGTTATATGACTAATTATTCGTCATAAGGGCCCACTGATTGAGGTTAGACTTGAAATACTTCACTTCCAGACTAAAACCATTAATTATTAAAATCGCTCTTTTCATGACTACTTGCCTGGCATCTACAGAACCTTCCTACAACTATTTACTCGTTGTGAATGGCCTCTAGCGCCATCTAAAAATTAGGACTGGAACAACCTGAAGCTAGCTACAGATTGGAACCATAAGCCCCATTAGACTTTCACCGGTGCGAATGCAGAGCTTGGCTCCCTAGTTGTAGGGCCCGCCGCTCAGTAAAATAATAAAACAATATTGCGGAAAACTTGCAGATATGAGGTCTCCATTCTTAAGCGACGATAAGGCTAGATAACGTTTCCATGGAAATATGTGGAAGTTAGCATGTAATAGAGACGGATGCTCCCATGAATTGCGACATCGGAACTAAATGAGTTTTGAAATAATTTATTCCTAAATCTCCAGGAAAATTATGTTATCAAGTTTTTGAACATTTCGAGTGCGGTACCTATCATCGTTCTAATAAGCCATCTCAGCTCCTTTTGTAGGCCTCGCTGCTCGCTATATTGTTGTATTGCAAATTATATGTAAGACTAGCAATTACCCGCGGCTTCGCTCGCGTGAATTTCGTAATTTGATCAGAGTAATCGTTCTTCGGCATTGTACTAAGAGACTATCTTCCTAAAGTATAAAAACGCACCCAAGAATTGAGTTCCATTTTCCCCAGAAATTCTTTGTAACCAAGTTTGTGGTATTACCTTTCGGGGCTAAGACGACCATGCGACATAGAACTTTACATGCGAGAAACAGTCTTCTCTCAAGTCAAAAAACAAATACATGTTTCCATATTTTTAAAGGAGATTCCAAATACCTATTCCCACATCTGTAACATATCCAGTTTTTGAGATATACATAAGTATCCCCATAAAAATAATTCAACCCCCTACCCCCATCTAAGTGTATTTTCCTAAAACAAAAGTACATGTTTCCTTATTCTTAAAGGAGATTCTAAATATCAATTTTCACGTCTGTAATATTTTCACTTTTTAAGATATGAGTATCTTCATACAAAATAATTCAACTACTTTTCACTGCCTTTCACCCCCTGTTAAGTGCACTCTCCAAAAACAAAGAGGTGCAGGTTCCTGTATTTTTAAAGGACTTTCCAAATACCAAGTTTCTTGTCTCTAGCATGTTAAGTTTTAGACATATAATGTAAAATGAAATGGCGTATGGCTTTTGGTGCCGGGAGATCCCAGGAGGGTTTCGGCTCGCCACGTGCAGGTCTTTTGATTTGACTCCCGTAGGTGACCTGCGCGTCGTGATGAGGATGAAAGATGATGAAGACAACACATACACCCAGCCTCCGTGCCAGGGAAATTAACCAACGATAGTTGAAATTCCCGACCCTGCCGGGAATCGAACCCGGGACCCCCGGGACTAAAGACCAGCACGCTAACCATTTAGCCACGGAGCCGGACAACATTTTTATTTTTTTGAGATATAAGTATCCTCACACATAGAATTCAACTAATTTTTCAATTCATTCACCCCCTTAAGTGTATTTTCCATAGACAAAAGAACACGTGTTTCTTTACTTTGAAAGAAGATTCCAAATATAAATGTACATGCGTCTAACATCTTCAGTTTTTGAGAGATAAGTTGTAGTTGTTGTTGTTGTTTGTCAAACCCTTGCCGCGTTTCCCTACGGGGTCGGGTATGAGGTGTCGTGGCGGGTTTTTAAGACGGGATGCCCTTCCTGACGTCAACCTCATCAGATGAGTTAATGAGATGAAATGAATGACGTGATATATGATAGTAGGGAGAGGGTGAAACCCGGTGCTGGCACATAGCTTACTCCTGTCAAATAGCACCAAGGGGTCTACTCAAGGCTTAAGGTCCCTATCCGAAGGACGAATCACCATCAACAGCGTCATATGTCCTCACTCCATATGAGCACAGCGGAGAGGTTTGGAATTTAATCCAGGCTTTTGGCACGCAATCTAGTGATTATAAATTGTATACCACCACCTCCCCCTACCCTGCCGGCCAACATTCTGAAAGTGTTCATTTTCTCGACCAATGGGACTCGAACCGGCTAACTTCGGTGTCAAACCGTTTAGACTTAAGCGCCTTAACGATCATGGCCACCAGGCGGGCTAAAGGTTTTGAGATATAAGTATCCTTATAAAAAGAATTCAACTCCTTTATCACTCCACCCCCGCCCGTTAAGTTGGTTTTCCCCCACCCAAAAAATGCATGTTCCTTTATTTTTGAAGGAGATTCCAAATACCTATTTCCACGTCTGTAACCTTCAGTTTTGAGATATAATTTTCTCCTGAAAAGGTATTCATTTTTTTACTTCCTTTCACACTCCCCACTCAAGTGAATTTTCCGAAAACAAACAGTAGGCCTACTCATTTCTTTAAAAGAGCTTCCAAAAACCAATTATCACTTCTGTAACATCTTCAGTTTTCGAGATATATGTATCCTCGTAAAAGGAACTCACCTCCGTTTTCATCCCCCCCCCCCCCCTTCCACGTTGATTCCCTTACCAAAAAATGCGTTTCTTTATTTTTAAAGGAGATTCCAAATACCTATTTCCATGTCTGTAATCTTTCAGTTTTGAGATATAAGTTTCTCCAGAAAAAGTATTCAATTTTTTTACTTCCTTTCACACTCCCCACTCAAGTGAATTTTCAAAAAACAAACAGTACTAGTTTCTTTAAAAGAGCTTCCAAATACCAATTATCACTTCTGTAACATCTACAGTTTTGAGGTATAAAGGAACTCACCTCCTTTTTCATCCCTCCCCCCTCCCACCAAAAAATGCGTGTTTCTTTATTTTAAAAGGAGATTCCAAATACCAGTTTACACGTTTGTAACATATTTAGAATTTTTGGTATATCTACTCATACAAATGATTCAAGTAATTTTTCAATTATTTAACACATTCCCCCCGTTAAGGGTTTTTCCGAAAACAAAAGAATACGTGTTTCCTTAGTTTTAATGAAGATTCTAAATACCAATTTTCACGTCTGCAGCATGTTAGGTTTTTGAGATATACTGTAGATACGCTAAATTTAAAAATTCACCCTCTTTTTCATTCTCCCTTAAGTGGATTTTCCGAAAAAATATTTATGTTTATGTACTTTTACAGGAAATTCCAAATCCAGTTTTCAAATCTGTAATGTGTTACGTGTCTGAGATAATTTGCAGATATAGTCGTTTTAAAAATTCACCCCTTTTGTCACTCCTGTTCACCCCCTATTCATCGGATTATCCCAAAACACAAAAAATACGTGTTTCTTTATTTTTAAAGGAGATTCCAAATTTCAAATTTCACTTCTGTAACATCTTCAGTTTTTGAGATATAAGTCTCCTCATAAAAGGTGTTCAACCTCTTTTCCCCCCATTTTTCACTCCCCTTAATGGGATTTTCCGAAAACAACAAAAAATACGTGTTTCTTTTCTTTTAAAGGAGAATCCAAATACAAATTTTTACATCTGTAAACTTTTAAATTTTTGAGATATAGAAATCCTCATTTTAACTACTCACCCCCCTTTTCACCCCCTTAGCGATGGAATATCCAAAAATCCTCCCTTAGCGAGCACCTACATGTTAATATGAATGTATCCCCAAAATTTCATTTCTTTATGTCCAGTAGTTTGGGCTCGGCGATGATGAATCAGTCAGTCAGTCAGGACAAGTTATTTTATATATATAGATTGATCATGGTGTTATGGAACGGTAATAATATGCAACTTTCTTTCTACTTTTAGGTGAAGTTCTGCCTCCACTTGGCGTAGTGCAACGCCATGCCGGGAGTTAGGGAGGCCTCTCCAGACCACCGCTGGGACGACCAATACAGGTTGGTGAACTACCTATCAGCATAATTTCTAGCATCCCTTGACATCTGTATTTTTAGTTCTAACCGGACTGAGTAGCTCTGGCGGTAAAGCGCTGGCCTTCTGAGCCTATCTTAGCAGGTTCTATCCTGGCTTAGTCCGGTGGTATTTGAAGGTGCTCAAATACGTCAACATCGTGTTGGTAGATTTACTGGAACGTAAAAGAACTCCTTTGGGACAAAATGTCAGCACCTCGGCGCCTCCAAAAACCGCAATAGTAGTTAGTGGGACGTAAAACCATTATTATTATTATTATTATTATTATTATTATTATTATTATTATTACCGGGCGAGTTGGTCGTACGGTTAGGAGCGTGCAGCTGTGAGCTCGCATCCGGGAGATAGTGAGTTCGAACCCCACTGTCGGCCAGTCGTGAAGATGGTTTTCCGTGGTTTCCCACTTTCACACCAGGCAAATGCTGGGGCTGTACCTTAATTAAGTCTACGGCCGCTTCCTTCCCATTCCTAGACCTTTCCTGTCCCAACCATCACCATAAGACCTATCTGTGTCGGTGCGACGTAAAGCAACTAGTAAAAAAAGAAAAGCTCAGTATTAATCTTTATCTCCATTCCTAACGCGTATCGTGAGCGTCATCTCCCTTGCATTTGCCCACTTAAGTGGGGTCTGCATTCTTTCATTGTTTTCTCCACTTCAAACGATCATTAGCAACCCAAGCCAACGTTTCCCGTTTTGTTTTATGTCGCACGCGTGGCGAACGTTTGTAAACACATACGTTCTCATTGCACGCGGGTGACCGTCAGACGAACAGCTATGGCACTGGTGCTTGTGCTTTTTACACTCAGCGAGTGTTTGTAAACATCAAATTACATAACCTGTTCGCGTGATTGTTGTAATTCACTTTACTACTCTGACCTTCGTCCAAGTGTGTTGTATTTGTCACAACTGCGACTAGAGTGACACAACATACAGACGTAAGCCATTGTACCGCGGCGCATGTTCATATTTGGTGTATTACCTTACAAAAAAGTATTGTGTTGAAGGCCTACAACGTACCGTCACAGTACCTACAGTATGTCCGAAAAAGAATAATAATTTTCACGTAATCTTTGCTAGCCCTTATGATCGGGTACAACATTCCCTTTCGCGGGGCTGAGTGGCTCAGACGGTTGAGGCGGTAATCTTCTGATCCTTCGATCCTGGCTCAGTCCGGTGGTATTTGAAGGTGCTCAAATACGTCAGCCTCGTGTCGGTAGATTTACTGGCACGTAAAAGAACTGCGGGACTAAATTCTGGCACCTCGACGTCTCCGAGAACCGTAAAAGTAGTTAGTGGGACGTAAAGCCAATAACATGATGATGATTAATTTCGCTGGCACGGGGGCCAGGTGTATGTGTCATCTTCATCATCACTTCATTTTCATCACGACGCGTGGGTCGCCTACGGGCGTCAAATCAAAAGACCTGCATCTGGCGAGCCGAACTTGTCCTTGGATACTCCCGGCACTAAAAGCCATAGAACATTTCATTTATGTTATATATGTATCTCACTGATTAAGTGTAAGACAGGGACACGTGTCCCTAACTTTGCCAGTTAAAATAAACCATATCTATCTATCTATTTATCCCATGCGTGTTGATCTGACTGCTATATTTTCTGTCTTTGGTCGACGTGAGTAGGGCAGTTGGTCAGATATATTTGCCTTTGTTGAGCAAGGTTGCCGGGTCGAATTGCAGCGCAGTGATTTATACACGGTGAAGCCGAACTCCACCAACGAAACTTTCGGAGGTTTTTCAGTGATCAGACGACCACAATAAGGGATTCGTGGTCTTCGGTGACTCGTTAGAGAGTAATTGCATTTCGTTTGGTTTGTTACCCCGGTCAGCTTTGTACTTGTATCGCACTGAAAACAACAAATGCAAGTTCTTGACAAACGCCGGCGTGCCGGAATTTCGTCCCGCAGGAGTTCCTTAACGTGTCGGAAGCCAACGATGCCGTGATCACGGTGGTCGACATTTTAAACAATATCTGTAAGGGAACATTTGTGCAGTTGTTACGTTCTGTACTGTGCAATACACTGACAGCACACACTGTGACAAATGTGTACGTGCTTCTTCTGAGGGTTTGCATTACTCTGTGTTTTGTGTTGTACGGTTTCTTTATTGCATATTACAGGCGTTTTCACTGATACGAAGGTATATTTACAGAAACAATTACATTATTACTCTGTAACCACCGGAGTCCCTTATACCAATATAGGCTACTCACAAGGTATCCCTGAACCACCTTTATATTCGATTTACAGTAACTTAACAGCATGCTAAAGAACCTTTCTCAGAACAAACTTCCGACATTCTGATATCTCAGGAAACATTACAGTCCTCTTCATCCTAGCCTTTTCCCCATTTTATTGAGTTCGGAAAGGGATGTTAAACGGCCCCGCATTACGGCCCATGCCTGGCTGAGTGGCTCAGGCGGTTGAGGCGTTGGCCTTCTGACCCCAACTTGGCAGGTTAGATCCTGGCTCAGTCCGGTGGTATTTGAAGGTGCTCAAATACGACAGCCTAGTGTCGGTAGATTTACTCCCGCGGGACAAAATTCCGGCACCTCGGCGTCTCCGAAAACCGTAAAAGTAGTTAGTGGGACGTAAAGCCAAATAATATTAGTTTTACGGCCGGATGCCCTTCCTGATGCCAACCGTACGTTGAAGGATGTATTCACTATTTCGTGTGTCTGTAGTGGTTAGTGGTGTGGTGTGGTGTGGTGTGGTGTGGTGCGCTGTGTTTTATGTATACGAAGAGAAGTGATTATGACCAGCCAGAAAAATTAACCTTACGCTATTGAAATCCTCGGTCCAGCCGGGAATCGATCCCGGACCCCTCCGAACCGAAGGTCAGTATGGTGACCATTTAGCCAAGGAACCGGACTCAAGAAGACATTACAGCAGTGACATTTTGAAAAGTGTTACCACACTCCTTCTGGGAGTCAAAAAGACAAAATCACCTCCGTACAGGCCAGGAAGGCCCTTGGAGGAGTGGAAGGTAAAGGCTTCCACCATTGTTAACCTCGGCGCGTGATGGGGTAGAGTGGTTAGCTCTACGCCCGGCCGCCTTTGCTCCCAGGAATTAACCTGGTACTCATTTTTTATGTAGGCTGAGTGAACCTCAGGGCCATATGCACCTCCGGAAGTGGAAATCTCGTTTCTTAAGTTTTACGACTTCCTGACAGGGATTCAAACCCACATCCTTCCGGGCGAACCGACCACACCTTGACCGCCTCGGCCAGGCAGCCCCTCCTTCTGAGAGTATATCTATCTAATCGTCCACATTGTCTTTATTCCAAGCATTTTTTTTCTGAGGAAAATAGAATACATGGTCAATAGTACAGTTTATTCATTTTTGCACAACCACATAACCATTCCAGATCTATGTACCACGAGTCACTGTTGCGCCATCAAATGTCTCTGCTACTAACTTTTCACCACACTGAAATTCTCATAACTTTCCAAAGAGATGTTTAGAGAGAGAAACAGCAGAACTATCACCACTTACATCACCGAAGCTCAGAAATTTCTTGAATTTCACCTTGGGGAATAACATATCTAAATACAGTCGAGAGATGTGCTCTGACGGGGCGAGTTGGGCGTGCGGTTAGATGCGCGTGGCTGTGAGCTTGCATCCAGGAGATAGTGGGTTCGAATCCCACTGTCGGCAGCCCTGAATATGGTTTTCCGTGTTTTCCCATTTTCACACCAGGCAAATGCTGGGGCTGTACCTTAATTAAGGCCACGGCCTACTTTGACAGTTTTGGAACAGCTTGGTACAAATCCATGAGTGAACACACTTCAAGCTTTCCATCAAATTAATAAATGGAGGATAACAAAGGCTCAGTGTGGAGCAGAACAAATGACTGTAGAAGCCAGAGAAAGAAGAAGAAGAAGAAAGCTTGCTAGCATCCAGGGTGAACAGGAAGAGGACTCAGATAATGCTATGTAGCAAGCTGTTTTTAGGCACTGTTGTGGATAAATGGGTGAGTGAACATTCTGTTTTACTTTGAACTCATTCTGAAAAATTACTTTTTTCACATGTTTGACCCATTATCTCAGAAACTACACTGGGTAAATACATATTCTGGAAAAAATACTTTTTTCACATGTTTGACCCATTATCTCAGAAACTACACTGGGTAAATACATATTCTGGAAAAAATACTTTTTTCACATGTTTGACCCATTATCTCAGAAACTACACTGGGTAGGTAGTTCATTGTTTGCAGACGGTCACCTTGTCCCATGATACAGCTAATGAACCAGACAAAAGCACTTCACATGTATAGTTTCTGACATGCATTTTTAATGACATTTTTTGTTTTTTGTTAAATATTTGTAACTTATTAAACAAGTTCATAACTTTACAATCGTTTGGTCCAGTCATTCCATTCCGGTTCAGTACTTATGAAAAGAGTTTAAATACAAGTAGTAGAAATATCAAAGCCCTAAACTTAATATTTCCTGAGATAACGGGGCATCTTTTCTGTCAAATTAACATTATCAAGACAGGCAGAAATCGGCCTACGACCATAATACGCACACGAGCAAGAACTTTTCAGAACAAGCAACTCCCTGTTAGCACACATACACCGAAACTGAGTGGGGGTTCAAGTCCTTGTATCAGTTAGAAATCACTTTATGCTCTCTGTTTAAATCACTGTATGAAACAAATTAAATGTTCATATTTCCATTCTTTTGTTCGAGGCTCCATTGGAAGCTCAAACTTCTGGCTTCTTGTTTATGCGATTTGATATTATACATTTGTGGGGGGGAACTTCTCCTTCCTATGCTTGCCCCACTTCCTGGTGGTGTCGCACATATGGACATGGCCCTATTTTGCAGCTGATGCCTTTCCTAACAGCAACCCTATGTGCAGGGGTGTATTCACTATTGTGTGTTTCTATACTGTCTATTAGTGTAATGTGGCTTATTGTGTGTTTATGAAGAGAAGTTTGTCAAGTCAGAGGAATAAACCAGACATGAATAAAATCTCTGACCAGGCCGGAAATCGAACTCAGGGCCCTCTGGAACAAAGGCCTGAGACAAAATCCCTACAACCTAACATTTGTATAACCACTGGCTATTACTTAGAAGTTATGTGCTTGTCATCGATCATTGCTGCTGAAAATTTGTGAGTCTTGAGAGCAGTGTTCATTTTATTTCTGTTCTCTGCATCTGCTGTCTTGTGTCCAGCTGCTTTGAGATCTTGCTGAATTTCATGGATCCATTACCCTCCTCTCTTCTTTCCAAAACTAGTATTTCAGTAACATTAATTATCAACAAATATTCAGAATACTGACATTGTGATTAAATGTCCTTATTTCTAAACAGTTCTGTTGGTAGGTATGTTTGTAAGTAGGGCACTGAACCAGGAGATCTCCTCGATGTCTTTTAATAGAATTTGACTCCATAATGGTGGTGTTTCTTTTTTGTTTTGAGATCATCGGAATAAAATTAGGCAGTTACTCTCGGCAGCATTTATCCTAAAGCAGTGGAGATGTGGCTTGGTCTGGCTCTTTGACTCTGTGGGCAGCGTGCTGGCCTTGGGTTCAGAGGGGCCCAGGTCCGATTCCCAGCTCGGTTGGGGTTTTTAACTGCGTGTGGTTAATTCCTCTGACTTGGGGACTAGGTGTTTGTGTTCATCTTAATACACCTCTCATAATTTTCATACAGCACATCACACTACCAACTACCACAAAAGTACAACAATAGTAAATGCTTCCCTTCACATAGGGTTGACATCAGAAAGGGCATCCGGCCGTAAAACTGGTGTAAATCCATTTTAATTGTCGACTCCAGTTAATTTAGAAAAAGGTCAAGGATAAATTATTACTAACTTTATTAGCTATATCGGACCACTTGAGTCGTTCCATACTCACTTTCTCTTTGAAGGTTGTACTGTTTGGTTCTTGTGATATGCCCAATATTTTTCATTTGTTCCGATCGTAATTTTCTCAGTCTGAAATTGCTATAGCCCTTCTGTGTCATTTCTGCTGAAAATTTGTGAGTCTTGAGAAGGGTGTTAATTTTATTTTTGTCCTCTGCATCTGCTATCTCGAGTCCAGCTGCTTTGAGATCTTGCTGAATTTGATGGATCCATTACCCTCCTGTCTTCTGTCCAAAATTTCTCATCACTAGTTGTAAAAGGAGATTTCCTGGCAGTCTCAAGATGTGAAAGAAATAATAATAATAATAATAATAATAATAATAATAATAATAATAATAATAATAATAATAATAATAATAATAATGATGATGATGATGATGATGATGATGATGAAGATGATGATGATGATGATGATGATGATAATAATAAGAAGAAGTACCAGTTTTTGTCAATACTCAATACCAGTCTGTTTTTTGCCTTGTTACTCAATACTCCAGTACTTTCATTCTTGTAATAAGATAGTAAAATACAATATTATTTATTACATAGACATTTTTATGTTAACTCTTCAGTGTCCATATAATTGTAAATTGAAATATAGTGTGATATGTATTTCTAGTTAGCAGTTAGTTATGCGTCTTTCCACAAACCAAATGTTAAACAAGTATTTGACACTATTAAATATCGTATATCATCTTTTACTCTTGTTTCTACTTTTTGATGCACTTCTGGGAGGCAGTAGCAGCGATTAGGAATTAAAATGTGGGGGCAAAAAAAATATGTACCGACAACAAACAGTACCGGGTTTGTAGGATATAGCAGACGGCGGGGAAGGGGAGGTTATATACGTAAAAAACCAGCTACAAAATGGGAAGTTATTTGATGCTCTCTGAGTGAATTTTGGCAGAGAGGTAAAGGTTGACAGTTTACCAACTTAAGTGCAATAATAATAGCTTTTCAAGATTTTTGGTTCAAAACTATACAATAATACTCGTCAAAGGAACAATATTACACATTTATTACAATTAAAAAGGAGTATGGCAAGATTATACAATTAAAATCATTTGACATTTGATTAAGAAACTAACAGACACTAAAGAGACTGCCAGACTGACGAATACGCACGGAAAGCGGGTGAATCATACCTCAAGTCCCTGACCTTGGCAAGAAAATACCCCTGCTACCCTTTATCACACTACATGCAAAGTCTGCACTACTTGCTGTGTGCCATACAAATCAGTTAGCTGGGTGAATGACATTTTGTGTGTATTTCCACTAATAATTTTGTTAATAATTAAAGAAAATAAGGGACAGAATTAGCTGGTAAGATAACAGGACTTGTGAAAGTTGCTTTTTTAAAAATAATTCCTGTAATTCCTAGTTTCATCCAGCTAAAAAGTAATAAAAATGTACAGTAATATTTTCTCCCCTTCCCCCCCTCGCCCTCCCTAATCTCCGCTACTGCTGGGAGGGTATCCTTTGATATGTGCTTATGACTTCAAAGTGGAATGAATGGGCACAGACTCTTCCACTCCTATTTCTTCACTTATTACATTTCACCACATACATTTTTTTTTTGTTGGGATGTTCATGATCAATAAAAATAATTTTATGGACTGAGGTGACATGTTTCTTCAGGTTGCTAGCATTGTGAGATTTTCCTCCTCACGAGAAATTGTTTTTACAAATGCAGCAAATAACTCAGTCGTTTCTGACAGGATCCAACTGGACACTTCACTAATATTATCCAAAAGTGGTAGATTACAAAATACACCAGCTTATGACACTTCATAATAACTGAATTGAAATTTTAAAATGGTAATCTAAAACTAAATTAAGTTTTTGTGCTAAAGGTACTGTTAAGTTGCTTCCTTGTGTGTGATTTCATAATTTCACAGGATTTTTGCTGAAAGTCTCTGTTAATGGTTGCACTCAAACTAGGTTATTTTGTAGGCTGACCATGGTTTTTCCATATGCGTTTAACTTGAAAATAAATAATGCTACAAATTAATGCAGTATCAAGTTAGAAAGTATATTCCTCAAACTATAGTTTATAATCATTATATAATATCAAAGCCATCTTAGTGACAGTGCTGATGGTAATTATTATTAATCATATACAGTCGTATCAGTACACTATTTTAATTCAAAACCGGTTTTCAGACTCTTCAAGGTCCATCATCAGGGTTAAAATTCTTTAAAACATTTAATTCCACATGAGTGTGTCATCAAAATGAGTTAAAATAAGTTTAAAAAGTTAAAAGGGAGCCCTGTTGAGATCAACTGTAAAATAAGAAAAAGAAAAAGAGAGAAAAACAAAAACTATAGTTTAGCATGTTTTATTGCCTTTGTACATGACTTTTAAAGGAATGTTTACTTCAGACATGTTAACACCAGAACATCTGCAGAAATGTTCAGAGGAAGGTTCCTTTTGTTATGTGATCAGTAGAGCTATAAACAATGCCATCGGTATACCTGCTAGTTTGAAAGTTATAAGTTTGAGCGAGTTGGCCATGCGGTTAGGGGCGAGCAGCTGTGAGCTTGCATTCAGGAGTACCGGGTTCAAATCCCCCTGTCGGCAGCCCTGAATATGGTTTTCCGTGTTTTCCTATTTTCACACCAGGCAAATGCTTGGGCTATACCTTAATTAAGGCCATGGCCACCTCTTTCTCACCCCTAGCCCTTTCCTTTTCCATCATTGCCATAAGACCTATCTGTGTCGGCGTGGCACAGGCCAGTTGTAAAAATAAAAACTTATGAGTTGAAACATGTGCTTGCTGCGACTAATTTAAAATTTATTACTTCTGACAAGTTAACAATATTAACTAAACATTGTAGTATTCTATTAACATAGTATCAAAAAAGTATTGAGCTCATATTTATTAGTATCATTCTATATCGATATATCAAATACTAAATCAAATTCAATTAGAGTGTCAGGGTATTGAACGTATCGAGAACCCATCTCTAATAATAATAGAGTAGTGGCTCAGTCGAATGAGCTATCCATCCATTTTGTACGAACGAGAATTTTCTGCAACTACATATTTCTTTCTCTACGACTTGAGCAGTTGCTTAAATGATTGCTCATTCACGTATCATCACGTTGGCTGATAGTATTCGCTTTTATTTGGTAAGTTGAAACTTCCTTAATGCAATCAGTCAACAGCCCTGAGATCCTCAAGGTGATTAGATTGATTTATCATTAAATATTTCATAATGCAATTACACATCTGCAAGTAAAAATCTATTTCCTGAGGCTATTGAAAAATAAAATGAGGAAACATATGTAGTTCAATATCTAAACTTTTTAATGGTTGTATAAGGCAAAAATGGATATTTAAGAGAATTTCAGCAATGTTGAAAGTTGTATTGCCCCTGTCTTTGGAGTCAGCATGACATTAAACCAATAATAATAATAATAATAATAATAATAATAAAGAAAAACAAACAAACTGTTCATGTGGACTCAATAACTTGTGTGCAAATTAAAAAAATAAGACAAAATTAAGGGAGTTGTTTCGGTGACCTTCATGGGAGATTTGGAACCATCTGTTTTCAAAGTCCATGGACTGCACATACATAACCTGAATAAATAGTATAAATAGTTCTTCAAACCTCACTGCAATGCTTGTTTTTTCTACATCTATAGAAAATTAATCAAGTTTCCACAAACAAAAAAAGTACAACCCTACATCAATTTTTAAATGCGAAGCAGTTTATCACAGCCAGTGACATTCAGAGAGTCAGCCTGCTCCATTCACTTGCTTGTGTGTGCACGCACGCACACACTCTCTCTCTCTCTCTCTCTCTCTCGAAAAAGTGATTATCCCAGTGTCATGTGCCACAGCAGTAAAACATTGTATGAAATTGCTAGTATACTAGGAGCACAATAATATCTTGAGAAAATATAAAGTTCATTTCTTCTCCTGCTACTGGTTGGGACAGTTCCTCTTTGGCTAACTTTTGTCACTGCTTTCTTCATCACTTTGGAATTCTTTATTGTCCTTAAATAAAGAGGAGCATTAGTCATCACCACCATGCTTCCCTCCTGTAAATAATTTAGGAACCTGTTGAAATACCACTCTTTAAATGCCATATGTGTCATTTACCCAAAAATAGGAGTAGTTAAAAAAATTATTACTGAGATATCCAGTTGATCTCAGGGATTTATTCATTACTGAACCTATGTGTCATGCTGTAAGGCACTTGCCTTTCAGCAATTGGATATTACTACAAATACTAATTCACTGTTTCATGTGTAAGAATGTTAACCTTGCTGCTACGATGTGACTGCTCCTCCTTTTGAATTTTCAGCTGTCATTTGTCTTTTTGTATCTGAATCTCAAACTTTGCAGTATTCCATAAATGCAGTTGAATTTGAGATTTGTATGGAAGCTTTTTTCCAAAATTTGAGCAGTTTTTTTTGCAAGATTGGGAATTCACCCCTGTTGTAGAGCTTAAACAGTCCTCTGAACAATGTTCTTGTCAAAGCTGTTTAAGTTGATAACCCACCTCGGAGTTTCAATGTACTTCATTGGGGTCAAGAATACTAGAACAATGGAAACTGATGCCATTGTACATACACAGCCTGAATAAATAGCATAAATATCTCCACAAACTTGACTCTGCAATACTTGCTTTTTCAAGCACTGCTTACCTGGTTTACTTAAAGACATCTATAAATAGTCCTGCATAAATAAAACATGAATGTTTCAAATTGTCCTTTTAGGATGTCAGATAATTGATAAATGATGGCGCTCAGAAAAGGAAATGATCTGTTTAAACTGTAGAAGGCATTGATAAAGAATTTTTAATTTACTGGGGCCTATGCTGTTACTGTTTGCCTCTGCTTTTGTTCAGGCATTGCTGTTAAAATCTTATCCTTCCAACCTCCGTAACATAATAATTAGCACTATTAGCCACCATCTTCGGAGGCCTGGGTTCTATTCAGACATCGGTGGGAAGGCTGGTGTGTGGTTGAAAAGATACATGCAGCTCACCTCCATTGGATGTGTGACTGAAAAGAGCTGCACCACATCGAGATGACACAAACATACATTTTCATGGAGGAGGTGGGCTGCCTGACAAAGACAAGGATTCTAGATATGTTAAACTGGATATAACAGAACCAGCTATGTGGATAGAATGTTACACAGAAATAACAGTAAATGAAATGAAATGGCATATGGCTTTTAGAACTGGGAGTGTCCGAAGACGTGTTCGGCTCGCAAGATTGCAGGTCTTTTTTTACATCCGTAGGCGACCTGTGCTTCGTGATGATGAAATTAACCAATGATGGTTAAAATGCTCAACACTGCTGGGAATAGAACCCGGGACCCCTGTGACCAAAGGCCAACACGCTAACCATTTAGCCATGGAGTCGGGCAGTAATGACACTAATACATGGACACATTTAAATGGGTGTCCAGTGAAAATGATTAAAACTAAGATAAATTGTTTGGGCTTGTGTCTTCAGAAATGTTCTACCTAACAGCATTTCATGGCAGTTAAAATCATCTGACAATGCTTCAGTTTAATGCAAATAACACTTTTTTCCAGTGGTACCTCCACAGAGCATTACGCATTGACTACAATAGCATGTATCGTCAGTGCTCAAGCCATGGCAAACTCTGGGATGACAGACATGACAAAGGGCAGTTTCTAATTTGTAAATTACTATGAGGGTTGGTGTCATGGCAAGACTCAATAAAATAATTAAAACCAAAGAAAACTAAAGAAAAGATGGAGCTTTAAATATGTTATATATTTTGTTTGGATCATATGAGTTTTAAATCTGTGTTTGCCAAGTAGACTAGTACAAATCTAATTTTCAATCTAATGCAAATTGCCCTCTATTATTCATCTTTGAATGTATTATATTTCTTTTGTTCTCTTTTCGGGCTTAGATTTCTGATTTTGTGTGTGTGTATGTGTGTGATGCCTAATATTCACAAATTTCAAGCCATTGCCAATCACCATAATCATTGCCACTAAAAATAATGTATAATACTGTTTCAGCTCATCGTATTATCCAGAACAAGCAGACATGTTACCCTACCACCGTTCAAGTGTCCACTCTAATGGCTACTCAACAGGTAAAAATTTTTGTTTGTTTGTACTGCTGAATAATTCTACTTTTAGTGTCTACACCGACACCAAATTTAGTAACTCTCTTTGTGTCATAGAAGTATTTTGAGATAAAAGAACAACACATTAAAAAAAACTGGTCCCAACTCAAAATATATGGAGGTGTACACTTGCGCTCCTTGAAAACCAAATTTTAAAACCCTACTTGGGCTTGTGGCCCGATGATACAGAGGCTAATCCCAAACTACTGAGGTGACTCGAAGGACAAGTTAATTTATGATTTACATGAGAAAAACAGTTACAAAATCGTAGTCGCCTCCAGATAAATTGAAGGGGAACTCGAGAGGGAAACGCACTCTCTATCCCCGATTTACAGTTTAAGAGTTTATGAAATTTTACATTACAAGAAGAAGTTTATATTTTAGGAAACAGGTGGTTACATAGTTCAAGATTAGAATCTTGCCGTCGGGTGAGTTTGCGGAGATAGCTACAGAGATAGAAAACTGATGGCCATTACCTGGGCTGATGTTCTGCCTGCTGAAGAATGAGGCGGCCCCGCCTCCTATCTTAACACACACACACACTCAGAAATTTGACAATCAATAAGACAAGGTGACCTGGAAAAGCCGCAGCTTATATACCCTTTCATTTTTATTGGTTGAACCAAAAACCTACAAGAAGCCTGTGATTGGCTGAAAAATAAATACAGAAAATTTGTTATTGGCCAGACTCAAAAGCTGGCGGGATGAGAAGGAAGTGTTGCTAACCTTGAAGTACCAAAATAAATGAAAGTTAATTTAATTGAGAAAACTTACACAAAACTTCTTTAAATCACTCATTCTTCCACCTTGCACCAGAGTGCATGACCTCAGTTTTTGTAGAGACATCTATGGAGAAAAGTTCGTACTTCTTGACGTTCACCAAAACAAAACAAATAAATCCAATCAGTTTAGGAAACTTTAAAATAACATATTACTCAGTTATTCAGTAGTGACATCTTCTGATCATGTCCCAACTTTATGCATTAGCAGTTTCAAGTTTTGTTCAATAGATCATGTTCCCCCTTAAGGAGCTTCTTTTAAATGTGGGGTTGAGGTGTACTTCCCGGTACAATAGTCTCTACACCGACACCAAATTTAGTACCGTAACTCTCTTTGTGTCATAGAAATATTTTGAGATAATGCTATACACTACAGTTCCTGGGAGTCATATCCCTTGAAGAAACAGGTGTTACTCCCACCTCAGAAATCCTCCAAAGTGACTCACTTGGAGGTAAATACTTTTTTTATCCACAACAATCGCCATACAGATTAAACAACACTGAATAACAATGCAATAATGTGTAGAGAATGCAGGAAATAAGAATAAGTCATCTGTAGCGGACTGTCACTACCATTAGGAAAATAATGAAAAAATTCCTTTGTTCTGATTAATTTGCATGGGACTGTAAAGACCAAAAATTCTGTAAATCAGTGCTGTAGATTAACCTTTAATAGCCTAAAAATGAAATCAATGTATAAACATATTTACTAATTATGATTTTCAGATGGCCAGCAGAGTGTTGCTGGTGATGACATGCCAACCTACCTTATGGAACACTTGGCCACATTCACTGTTGCAAAGGAGACTGGCATTGTATACCCTGCTGATGGCATGCGCCGCCTCTTGCAGCTTGAGAAGTCCAATGGTATATGGTCACAAAAGATGCAACTGCGTCTTGATCGTTCTTGGGTGCTAATAATGGATTATGAAACTGGGGTAAGTAAACTTTACACAAAATAAAATATTTGTTTCTGTCACATTAAATATATACCTAGGAAAAATAACCTGTTCATAGGTTAACTTTTCATTAGTGTTTGACTTTTGGCACCTACAAAAGATCAGTTTGGCTATATTATATTTAAAAAAAATCTTTTCCTAACTTTGATGAGGAAAGAAGAGACTAGGACGTGAAATAAATCCACATCGTAGAGTAGGTCTATGTTATTCTGTTATTTTCTGGCATTTTTTGGCATTATATTTGAATGTGTTTTACATTATAAGAGGACTGTAATATCTGGATATATATTTGAAACTGGAAGAGCATTTTTACTGTGACATTAAATACAGTGCTGATTCTATGTTGCTAGAGGACTTAACTGATCCTATTGATAGTGGATGGATGGTATGATAGGTATATAGATCAATATTTCCTGTGGGTTGGGGTCTTCCTTTGGGCAAAGTTAGGGCTGAAAGGCTCTTTAAGATACATATTCCTTGCTGTAACTGTTCACTTCGGAGAGTTGCGAAAGGATGCTACTGTCCTCGGAGTAGAGGTTTGGTTCAGACAACCCCTTGACACCATCAAACAGGGTCATAATTACTGTACCTTCTACTTGGCATGATGTGCTTTCATAATCTGTAAAATATAATAATTTTGTGTGGCTATTACAGCTTGGTGCACACCTTGTAAGACAGGCCCCCAATAAGGGTGGACGTTGTCCGTCTTGGGAAGTGAACTGTGTGTTATTGTGTTGTAGGAAAGCATAGTGTGTGAGTTGAAGGAATGTTCGAGAGAGAAAAAGCATCCAGCTCCCAAGCTACAGACATTGACCACACACAGTTAAAATCCCATGACTTGGTTAGGTACCGATCTGCGTGCGTGGGTTTTCTCAGCCAGCTACCGATCTGGTTGGAAGTAGATGGTAAAGTCCTTAAGCGCATTATAATCAGTACTTTTATATTCAGTCAAGGATCCTCCCTTTAGCTCTTGGAATTAATTTTTGTTCTTGTGTGTGAGAGAGTATATAGGAAATGCCAAACTGGTACTGACACCAGAATAAATGAACACAAGCATCACTACTTCCTCAAGCAACCTGAGAAATTTGGCATTTCAGAACACGCACACACTCATCTGGACCATAATGTAAAATTTGAGGAAATTGATGTGCTGGCTACTATCTCCCAGTTTTGTCCTTGTTTATATTGAGAGATGATTGAAATGGAGAGACATTTCTACAACTTAGGCCTGCACTTAGAGTCTGGCTCTCACCATTCAGAAATAAGTAGCAGCACAACTGCAGAAATATTTCTCCAGAAAGCTCACACCTCCACCTATACAAGAAGAAGTCTATTCCATTTGACCACCAGACTGCCTAGACAAACCTACTCGAGAGTAAGTAAAATGCCGACACTTATTGACGTAATACCCTGGAAGGAAACACTCTCTCAGTTGCTGTCTGTGAAAGCCTACACTGTTACAACAGTAAAGATTTTTCTCTCACAAATTTCTCTCACAACATTTTGAAACTAAGGATCACACCCTTGGGTACTTTGACTTCATAACATCATTGTTTGGAGACAGCCATTGGAAACATCCAGTTCATTGGCTCAAAAGTAGTAGGGCTCCCAGGAAATAGAATTTGCAATTATTAGTCACCCTTGCCAGCTGCCAACTATTACTGGTTGTTAGTTATACAGTAGTGCATTAAAGGAGAAAGTTATCCAAAATGTCCTATGTAAATTATTGTAAAATCCTCCATTCAAATAAAGTAGCTTGCTCTGATCTGAATAGCAGTTAGTACTATTCCCTTCTAGAATTGTTAATGTGTTGTGGTCATAAATTTCTGCACCATTTAACTGTTTTCTTGTTTAATCCCATAGGTTTGATGTTTTTCAGGCTGTGATGGAGCGATTTCCTGTGGCGTTAATCCAGGAACCTACTGCCTTCACAAGTCATGATTCCATGGAGATATACAACAACATACTGGTGTTCATTGTGGGTGAAGATCGTCAAGGCTCAGAGAGGTCAAGTTCACGCTCAGAGATGCACATTTTCCAGGTAGGCATTCTGGGGTTATGCTCTGTAATTACCATATTTACTCGTGCATTAGACTCCCTCACGTATTAGACACCCCCCCCCCCCGTGGCTTTTTGAGACAAAGAAAAAGAAGAAAAATCTTGCCCAACGTAATTCGTCAGAGAAGAGCGATTCTGTTCTGAAGTGGGCACAAGGCTTACTGCAGCTCCGATGACATCACACAGATTTGTGAATAGTTCCTTCCAAAGTATAGATAAGAAATGTGTTTTTCCACCATTCAATACACAATTTATTTTAATAGATTAAACTAGTACCGGTTTCGGCTCTTTAACGGCCATCATCAGCTAGTACATGATTTGTTTTAGCCATTAGACAATTCACAAGTTGTTATTGTATTAGGCATCCGGATGTCTAATGGGGGATGGAAATGTATACAATAGCATATAATTAAAATATCAGTAGTCAGGGTAAAAAGTTACAAATTAGAACATGAGTATGTAAAACATATTAAAACACACAGGCCACAATATATAACATTTAAAAAGTTTCAACACATTAAAAAGGTACGTATAGGTAGACACTTGTTAAAATTTTTAATTCATGCTACATAGATTCCATTCTTCTGTCCTCTGTGCAGTTCCTTTACTTCTAAGTTATGTTGATTTTAGCTGCGTAAGGTAATCTTCGAGAACATTCTGAAACTGGTGTACGTCTTATTGATATGGGCCTTTGTCATGAAGAAATTTTGTTGTGTTATATATCCCAACTTGTGATATACTATGGCAAGTTTCAATATAGCAAACAGCAGGTCTCGAGCTTGTATTTAGAAGTAGTTGGTGGCAACACCTCTCTCGTCTACGTTTGTTGTTGTAGTCTGTAAAGATAAGGTGATATAAGTATGCCGGTAGTGTGTGTAAGAAGGAATGCCTAGTGTGTGTATGGAAAGAGTACTTGCTATAGTTGTTGTGGAAGTCTTGTGCCGATGTGTTTGAAGGCTTGTTGTGTTCTACTGCGAGTGCGCCTGGGGCTCATATTAGCTGTGGAGGGGAATGTAGGTGGAGGGGAAGAAAGTGGCCGTAGGAGAAGTAGGGGCGGGGTCAGGCTTGTGATTCGTTGGTTTGTTAGAGCGTGTGTTTACTATTTTGGGTAATCATTCTTTAATGTCGGAATGGCTTTGTCAAAAATGATGCTGGTTTTTTCAGTAATATCATTAATGTTATGATTGGGGTTGGCGTATTGGTCTAAAGAAATGTAGAAATCTTCGGTTATGTTGAGCAGGGGGCCCTTGGAGTTTATACGTATTTAGTATCGTCATGTCGTTATTGATGTTTGTGAAGTAATGCTTAGATTCTTCTACATGTTGGCCTATTGATGAGAAATGGTTATGTTTTACTGCATTTATATGTTCATTGTAGCAGATGGTGAAGTTTCTGCCTGTACGTCCTATGTAACTTACGTCACAGTTGTTACATTTGATACGGTAGACACCTGATTGGTTGTATTTATTGTTATTATTGACTGTTTTAGTGTTATGTATAATGTTGGTACTATTGTGTGTGGTTTTGAATGCTGTTTTTATGTTGTGCTTCTTGAAAATATTAGTTATAGTATATATGTGGGTGTTGTTAAAGGTAAATAGGGCATAGTCTTTTTTGGGTTTGGCTGTTTTTGCTAATTTAGTTTTAGGTTGTGATTTTATTTTGTGAATGATTTTGTTGACCATTTCTTTGCTGTATCCGTTATGTTTAGCTATGTCGTGGATTAACTTCAATTCATTGTTTTGGTCTTCTGTTGTCATTGGGATGTTAAAGGCTCTATAAATCATACTATAATAGGCTGCTCTTTTTTGTGTATTGGGATGAATGGAGTCATTTTTTATGGTATTTGAGGTGTGTGTGTGTGTGGGTTTCCTGTAGATCTTGTAAGATAAGTGGTTGTCGTGTCTGGTTATTGTTAAGTCTAGGTAATTTAGTGTACGGTTATTTTCGGTTTCTTTGGTGAATTTAATTTGGCGATCTAGAGTGTTAAGCTTGTCTAGTATAGTTTGTGCGTCGGTGGATCTATTATCTAAAACTACGAAGACATCGTCAACAAATCTGCACCAAAAATGTATATTATCTATACAGAATGTATATTATCTATATATCTACAGAACCAAAGAGCTAAAGATCGAACAACACCATACCCTTGCTTCATTTGACATAATAAATATGTACCCTAACATTCCTGTTAAACAAACAATCAAAATAATAGAATCTAACCTAAAAAACAATAGCAACTTGAGCACCTTAGAAATAAACGAATTCATAAACTTACTTGAATTCGCCATAAACAATAACTATTTCAGATTTCACGATACCATTTATCAGCAACAAGGCCTACCTATGGGGTCTCCTGCCTCCGGAATATCAGCAGAAATATATATAGATAACTTAGAACACACGTCAATCAAAGAAATAGATAATAAACATTTTTGGTGCAGATTTGTTGACGATGTCTTCGTAGTTTTAGATAATAGATCCACTGACGCACAAACTATACTAGACAAGCTTAACACTCTAGATCCCCAAATTAAATTCACCAAAGAAACCGAAAATAACCGTACACTAAATTACCTAGACTTAACAATAACCAGACACGACAACCACTTATCTTACAGAGAGCGGCTAGGTCATGATGTGCAGTACACGGCATTCTACACTGAGCGGTTAAAAGAGATTAAAAATACCAATTTTCACGTCTGTAACATGTTACGTTTTTGAGATGTACTCATTTTAAAAATTCACCCCCTTTGTCATTCCTGTTCATTCCCCTCCCCTTACGTAGGTTTTACAAAAACAAAAAATAGGTGAAAGGAGATTCCAAATATAACTTTTCATGACTGTAACATCTTCAGTTTTTGAGATGTAAGTATCCTCAAAAAGGTATTCAACCCTTTCTCACCTCTTTTGACCCCTTAAGAGGATTTTTCCAAAAACAAAAATATGTGTTTCCTTATTTTTAAAGGAGATTCCAAATGGTAATTTTCATGTCCGTAACATCTTCAGTATTTGATGTATAAGTATCCCCATAAAAATAATACAACTAAGTTCATTTCTCTTCACCCACCCCACCCCCTTAGTGGATTTTCCAAAAACAAAAAAAATGTGTGTTTATTTTAAAAGGACATTCCAAATATCAATTTTCATGTGTGTAACATTTTCAGTTTTGAGATATAAGTATCCACATAAAAATAATTCAACCCTCACTGAAGTGTTCTTTCCAAAAACAAACAAATGTTTTTTTAAATTTTTAAATTAGATTAAAAATACCAATTTTCACGTCTGTAATATGTTACGTTTTTGATATATTCTGTATATATGCTCATTTTAAAAATTTAGGCATAAAAAATTACCATTACCAACAGGTTATAGAATATTTCTTTCCAGTCGATACATTTTAGTGACATGAATTTAGAAAAATATGGAAATATTTGCGATTTTGAAGTGCACCACTATTTTTCAGTGTTATTATTAGAGTTCAGACCCATATTTATAACTAGAGAAATTATTTTTTTTTCATTTGTGATACTGTAACGTCAACCCATCTTTGTAGACGAGAATACGGACCCATATTTCCGGAATTCATTTTATTTTGAATAATTTCCTGTGCTTATTTATTAGTTTAAGTTACTAAAAGATTCCAGATAGCATTGGAGAAAAACAAATAGAAATATGTTAGAGGAGGACTGCTCCTCGGAGGACAATTTCGTATACTGCGTTTCGAACCTTGAACTTCTCTTCCACTTTTATTTCTGGCTCTGGAGGATAAACTCATGTCCACTTCGTTTGGTCAACCGCATTACTGTCATTATCATTATTATCATCAGTGGCTGGTTCATTGTGTTCCACATCATAGTCAATATCAGTGTCCAAATCACTTGGCCTAGGCTCATATAACTGGCCACTACCTGACAAATTATTGTCAAAATCATCATTAATTCCTTCTAAAAATACATCACTATCACCTTCGCCGTCCAGACCAAACAAACAATTACGAATTTCACTACTTCCTGCCAATTCACTCATTTTGCGCCACGAAAGCTAATGCACATCAGACAACCACAGCAAGAGAATGACCGTCTGCAAAGCGTTTTTGTTTTTCCACGTGAATACTGCACACTCTGTCACACTAAATTACTTCAGAATTGTGCTGTATTTATAGAGTAGAGTTTCCTTTTCAGCCTGATGCAAGATGTGTCATAAAGATGTTGAGTGTGAAGGCGCTATCTTGAAATTAGTAAGCGCTGGCGTAATGCATCTCGATAGCGACTCTGCCGGTTGAGTAACAGGGAAATGAGTTGCATTCGCGACGACTGCCGGTTGCAGGGTTAATGGAGATTCCAAGTACCAATGTTCATGTCTTTAAACTGTTCAGTTTTCGAGATATAGATACTCATTTTCAAAATTCACCCCCCCCCCCCCCCTTTCACCCCCTTAGCGATGGAATATCCAAAAATCCTCCCTTACCGAGCACGTACATTTTAATTTGAATGTATCCCCAAAATTTCATTTATGTCAAGTAGTTTTGGCTCGACGATGATGAATCAGTCAGTCAGTCAGTCAGTCAGGACAAGTTATGAGGGTTACCAGACTGAGTGGATGAGACATTTGAAGCACTGGCCTTCTGACCCCAACTTGGCAGGTTCGATCCTGGCTCAGTCCAGTGGTATTTCAAGGTGCTCAAATACTTCAGCCTCATGTCGGTAGATATACTGGGACTAAAGAAGTCCTGCGGGACAAAATGTTGATAGAAATTTGGAATTCTCCATTTTATATCAGGTATGGTAGATTTCTGTGAAGGTGTTTTTTATTCTAATACCTTGAAAGTGACATTCTTTGTTAGATATTTTCACAGAGTAATGAGAGATGTCCTTTTGGGAACAATTTTAATTAATTTTTGTCCAAAACAATAGGTAATTAAATGTTTTAAAATTAATAATATACTGTCAGCCCCCTATATATTGCCATCCAGTATACCGCCGCCCTCAGCTATCGCATACGATGAGGACTAAACTGATATTTCTGATGAAAGTAGCATATTAACTTCCTCAGTATAATGCCACTACCACCATCCGACGTTGGTAGCACAAGTACAGATGTGTAATACAGTGTTAAAAGTGTACTCGATATATTGCCAGCTGTTGATTTAAAATTATTTTCAGGAACTCGTATACTTGATCTTCAAATGGAAACATGGCTCTTACCTAATCTGTTAGGAATGTGAACATACTGGATGCTACTGACCATCAAAAGTAGCTCATTATCTCAAATGGCGTACCACAAGGGGTTTATTGTACCTGCTCTGGAAAAATGATCATGGCATACAGTGGGAATTTCCTTATGCCTTATCACTGTACACTGTTTCTGAGAATAGCTTTGAAACCCTGGACAAAGCAATTTGAGGGTAAAGAGCTTGGCAGAAGCTCACCTTGACCTGTTAACTTCAGTCCAGTCTGTGTTATCTGCCCTGTGTGCCCAAATTTCTATGATGAATAAATGAACAACATTTAAGTGCAAGAGGGAAGCAAGAAATGTGTGTTCATAAAGAAGAGCATCCTCGTGCTAATCAGCAGAACATTACAGACCATTTTTCATTTTTGTGTGTGTGCCTGAATCGATTAGAAAATGGGGTACAATACTGCGATAATATATTAAGGATTTAAGATAATCTGACTGTTTCACTGGATAAAGGAATTTCAGCTTTTCATATTAAAATAATTTTCATAAATATTTAGGAGTGTTATTCTCCAGAAATTAAATATGTAAATACGTTACAAATTTCAAAAAGTGAAAAAAGAAGTTTTTAGTCTTGCGGCACTCATGTGTGCAGAAGTTCTGTCTTAAGATATACAAAGGTGTACAAGATGTACAAGATAAGGAGACAATAATTATAATAATAGTAGTAACTCTAATGTCAGTAATAATAATGTATATATTTTAAAAGTTTGATCTGAAACTACACACAATCAATATCCAATTAATGATTTACATTACTAATCTGTCTTGTATCCTATATTAACAAGACTGAATTGTTGCTCATTTTTCTGGAATGTTCTTTTGCGAACACAATCCATCACGCTACTTGGCCCAGGTTCAGCTGCCTTAATGTTGGCTGGCCATTGGCACAACAGGTCCTTCTTTTCTGCTGTGCAATACCCTTGAATGTTGTCAGACAGATATTTAGTCCTTTCTGCAGTCATGCCTTTTACTTCCAACTTTGTAGATATGTTCTGAGGAAGATTATCTGCCTCGCAACACTTCACAATTACAGTTGGACAGTCCAATTTTTGTTGACGTAATGATTCCGGGTATATTACTGAAAGATGTGCTCTAAGGAACTCTTTTCCAACCATGTTGCCAGTCATACCTATTTATTAACAGCTCACCAGTATTTTTTCCACTGATGTCATCTTTAATACCAATATAATGGTCCGTTATTGGACATTATAAATTTTCCAGCTAACTCATTCTTGGTTGCCTGCGTTTCGCCCTCGTGTGCTAAGTTAGGCTCGTCAGTTGGGACTTAGCACACCACCCAAGACGCAAGGCTAGTGCATACCGTGGAGGCCACTGCATAGGCTATTTGAAGCCACCAGCAGTGCCAATGCACTATGAGAGCTATGTCTCATTTCCAAAAATAGATGCCTGCCTGGCCATCAAATGATGTAGATCAGGGCCTCTCAGGGTGCATGCGCGTGGTGTTTGCACTGTGCACGGTGCAAAAGACGACTTGGCTTGGTTGACCAGAGTGCAGACCCCCACTCCTCGATTTGGAGCAATAGCGCTAACTCTCTCCTTCCTCACGCCTCTCTCGCTCGCTCCGCCTGTCTCCCTCTCCCCCACTTGCGCCGTAGCGCTCCAAATCCGGGCTGAGTTGAGCCGAGTATAGCCGAGTAGAGCCGAGCATAGCCGAGTAGCCCAGAGACGAAGCGTTGATCCGAGCGACACCGATGCACAGTGCACGGAGCTCCTGCGCCTCGCTCTGCACGCGTGAGATTTTGGGCGTTTGAGAGGCCCTGATGTAGATGTTGATTCCCATAGGGAATGTCCAATAACGGACCATTATACTGGTATTATAAATTTGCTCATTCAGGACAAATATTTTAGGTTCCCTCTGGGAATCAACATCTACATCAAATGTCATCTTTGTTTAGTTTTGACTCAGCGGTGCTATCTTAAATGACCGAGAAAATATGTCACACAGTACTTCCAGTTCATGAGACCAAAAATCCAGTCACAAAAAAAAATTCGTATGACGCACTGGCAGAAAAGAAATCGTAACTTTTTTGTGTAAATCAGGAATAACTCTCCACATGGTAATGTTATTTTTATTTTGTGCGACACACTTGTCAGCATGAAGAAATGAATCTCAGCACCTTTGACCTTAGTTAAAATTACCAGTTAAGAAATTCATTTAAGAGGTTCTGAAAAAAGAAATTCCCAAAGATGACTTGAGCAGTGACATGTTTCAGAAATGGTTTTGTAAAGAGTGCAGTGAACAACTGTGGAAGACTATCAGGGAAGAAAAAGAAAAAGGAGACTCCTTGGTGGAACAGCCAGGTAAAGGAAGCAGTTAAAGAGAAACAAATGGCTTGGAGGAAGTGGATAGGCAGCGATAGTACAGAGAATTGGAAAAAAATTAAGGAAGCCAAAAAGGTGTGTAAGAAAATAGTAAAAGAAGAGAAACAGAAGAGCTGGGAAAGTTTCATAGAAACTTCACAGGAGGATATAAAGGGAAGTGAAAAGGTTTTGTATGGTTTGGTGAAGAATAGTTTAAGAAATAGGGAAGATAAATTTTTAAAAACTGAAATAGGGCAGATATTGATGCAGAGAGATGACATACTAAAAATATGGGAAGAAAACTTCTCAGAATTGCTAAATATTAAATACAGTGAACTGGTAAATGAGGAGGAGCAAGAAGAAAGAAGAAGAACAAGAAAAGGAGATATCGATGTTAGAAAGATGAAGAATGGTAAAGCAGCAGGAGTGGATGAGGTAACTACGGAAATGATAAAAGCAGCAGGACCAATAGGGCTACAGTAGTTGTGTAAATTATTTAGAATAATCGGGAGGAAGAAAGAGATCCCAGAAGAGTGGAGAAAGGGCTTAATTATCCTGATATTTAAAAAAGGTGATAAAAAGGAATGTAATACCTACAGAGGGATCACCCTTATTGCCCATGTTGCTAAGATCTTTGAGAGAGTATTGGAAGGAAGACTGAGGAGGAAGCTAGGAGAAATGGAAGAACAGTATGGTTTTTGGAAAGACAGATCAACGTTTGACCTGATCTGTATATTAAGGCATATGATGAGAAAAGATGGGAGTTTGGAAGAGACCTCGTGATGACATTTATTGATATTGAGAAAGCTTATGACAGTGTGCCTGGGCAGTTGGTATGGGTCACATTAAGGAAAAAACAAGTTAACAGACTGGAAGTGCAAATGATAAAAGCTATGTACAAAAATTGTGTTAGTAGTGTGAAGACTAGTGTAGGAAAAACAAAATGGTTTAAATTTGAAACTGGTCTCTGGTGGGGAAGTGTACTATCCCCCATACTATTCATCATAGTCATGGATGAAATTCACAAGAACATTTAACAGAGATTGGGAAGACAGGCAACAAAAGCCATGTTGTTTGCAAATGATATAGTGATATGGGTGAGGATAAAATGGAAGTGCAAAAAATGTAGATGTATGGAATCAAGAGAGAAAAATTTGGGATGAAAGTAAGCACAGAGAAAAGTAAAACAATAGTGATGACAAGGGGAAGGAAGGAAGGAAGGAAGGAAGGAAGGAAGGAAGGAAGGAAGGAAGGAAGGAAGGAAGGAAGGAAGGAAGGAAGGAAGGATGATGATGATGATGATGCTTGTTGTTTAAAGGGGCCTAACATCGAAGGTCATCGGCCCCTAAGGAAGGAAGGAAGGAAGAGGAAAGATAAAACTTGATGGTAAAATTCTGGAAGTGGTTAAAAGTTTCAAGTACTTGGGAAGTGTGATCACAGAAGATGGAAAGATAACCAAGGAAATTGGGAAATGAATACAACAAGCAAACAGCTTCTACCAGAATGTAAGGGGGATTTTGTGGAACCAAGATATCCTGAAGAAATGTAAGAAAGTATTATATTCAACCTATTATGAACCCATGCTAACTTGTGCAGTTGGATCGTGGACTACAACAAACCGAGAGGAGAGCAGAATACAGGCAGTGGAGATGAAATTACTAAGAGGTATCTAGGGCAAGACCAGAAAGGATAGAATTAGAAATGAAGAGATAAGGAAAAGGACAGGATTCGTGAAACTTCTAGACAGGATAAAAACAACAAAGCTAAAGTGGTATGACATATGAAGAGAATGGGAGAAGAGAGAGTGCAAAAAAAAGTTTTTCCAGAGAAGTTAACAGGAAAGAAACCATGAGGAAGACCCCAAAAGAGATCGACAGATTCAGTGTGGGAGTGCATAGAAAAGAGGGGAAGAAAACCAGGAGACGTACTTAAAAAAGGAGAAGAATGGTGGAGAGACAGGCAGAGATGGAGGACCTTGATTCACAACCTGACCCTGGAAGCTGGAAACGTGAAATGAAGATGATGCTGACCTTAAGTCGCCAATATTAAATTCCCATTGCGACTTAAGGTATGGTTTTGTTAGACTGCACAGCTTGTTTTCATACAATCACATCACTGTCACTCCTTTCATCACTTAGTTCAAGGATCAGGCTAACAGGTTGTGCTTATATCTAAAATGCAATGTTTCTCATCCTTCCCAACTTTTTCCTTCGTAGCGTAAAATCTTGTCATGCGACTTAAGGTATGGTTTCCTGGAGTGTGCCACATATAGTCCGTGATCTTCCTCCCTAAGGTGACAAAAACTCTGCATTTCTGTGGTTAGGAAAACTAGCCTTGAAGGGTCAAGTTCAAATCCCAGGCATTATGGACACATACCTACTAATTTCCAAAGAATTGGCCCTCAGAAGCACTATTTTTACTGGATGTTATCCCTTTCAGTGTTATACCTCAACACGTTGCACAAGGACTAAATGAAAAGGCTGAAGGAAACACAATAGAGGAAGAGTGGAGAGTCATGAAAAATGAAGTCAGTAGGGTTGCTGAAGAAATGTTAGGAAGGAAGAAAAGATCAACTAAGAATCAGTGGATAACACAGGAGATACTAGACCTGATTGATGAACAACGAAAATACAAGAATGCTAGAAATGAAGAGGGCAGAAAAGAATACAGGCGATTAAAGAATCAAGTGGATAGAAAGTGCAAGGTAGCTAAGGAAGAATGGCTGAAGGAGAAGTGCAAGGATGTCGAAGGCTGTATGGTCCTGGGAAAGGTAGATGCTGCATACAGGAAAATCAAGGAAACCTTTGGAGAAAGGAAATCTAGGTGTATGAATATTAAGAGCTCAGATGGAAAGCCACTTCTAGGGAAAGAAGACAAAGCAGAAAGATGGCAGGAGCATATCCAACAGTTGTATCAAGGTAAAGATGTAGATAATTTGGTTCTGGAACATGAAGAGGCTGTTGATGCTGATGAAATAGGAGACCCAATTTTGAGGTCAGAGTTTGACAGAGCTGTGAGTGACCTCAATAGGAACAAGGCACCTGGAATTGATGACATTCCCTCTGAATTACTGACTGCCTTAGGAGAAACCAGCATGGCAAGGTTATTTCATTTAGTGTGCAAGATGTATGAGACAGGAGAAGTCCCATCCGATTTTCGGCAGAATGTTGTTATACCTATTCCCAAGAAAGCCGGTGCTGACAGGTGTGAAAACTACCGCACCATTAGTTTAGTATCTCATGCCTGCAAAACTTTAACACGTATTATTTACAGAAGAATGGAAAAACAAGTTGAAGCTGAGTTGGGAGAAGATCAATTTGGCTTCAGAAGAAATGTAGGAACACGTGAAGCAATCCTGACTTTGCGTCTGATTTTAGAGGATCGAATCAAGAAGGACAAGCCCACGTACATGGCATTCGTAGATCTAGAAAAGGCATTCGATAATGTTGATTGGACCAAGCTATTTATGATTCTGAAGATGATAGGGATCAGATACCGAGAACGAAGAATTATCTACAATCTGTATAAAAATCAGTCTGCAGTGATAAGAATTGAGGGCTTTGAAAAAGAAGCAGCAATCCAGAAAGGAGTGAGGCAAGGTTGCAGTTTGTCCCCTCTCCTTTTCAATGTTTATATAGAACAGGCAGTAAAGGAAATCAAAGAGAAATTTGGAAAGGGAATCGCAGTCCAAGGAGAGGAAATCAAAACCTTGAGATTTGCCGATGATATTGTTATTTTATCTGAGACTGCAGAAGATCTCGAGAAGTTGCTGAATGGTATGGATGAAGTCTTGGGTAAGGAGTACAAGATGAAAATAAATAAGTCCAAAACAAAAGTAATGGAGTGCAGTCGAACGAAGGCAGGTGATGTAGGAAATATTAGATTAGGAAATGAAGTCTTAAAGGAAGTAGATGAATATTGTTACTTGGGTAGTAAAATAACTAACGATGGCAGAGGTAAGGAGGACATAAAATGCAGACTAGCACAAGCAAGGAAGAGCTTTCCTAAGAAAATAAATTTGCTCACTTCGAACATTGATATTGGAATTAGAAAGATGTTTTTGAAGACTTTTGTGTGGAGCGTGGCATTGTATGGAAGTGAAACATGGACGATAACTAGCTCAGAAAGAAAGAGAATAGAAGCTTTTGAAATGTGGTGTTACAGAAGAATGCTGAAGGTGAGATGGATAGATCGAATCACGAATGAAGAGATACTGAATCGAATTGGTGAGAGGAGATCGATTTGGCTAAATTTGACGAGAAGAAGAGATAGAATGATAGGACACATCTTAAGACACCCAGGACTTGCTCAGTTGGTTTTTGAAGGAAGTGTAGGTGGTAAGAACGGTAGGGGTAGACCAAGGTATGAATATGACAAGCAGATTAGAGCAGATGTAGGATGCAATAGTTACGCAGAAATGAAAAGGTTAGCACAGGATAGGGTGGCATGGAGAGCTGCATCAAACCAGTCTATGGACTGATGACTCAAAAAACAACAACAACACCTCAATTCATGTCTTACAGCACTCATTTAGGTTTTCTTTTAGTAATAGTGGAAACTATTTTTATTTTTGACTCAGTTATATATAAACAAAAAAATCATTTTGGTTTTATCACAACAGATCCCAGTGCACAACACACTTACCTGATTGTATTAGTGGTACTTGCATTATTACAACATGCAATAAATGGTATATTTGTCGAATGGTCCTTTTGATTTTGGAACAAAGATGGCACATACCGTTGTTCTTCCTGTGCAAGGTTGGTTCACTTTATGGTGGTGACCTGTACACAGCAAGCTGAACAGCATCGACCTAGAAGTAACAGTGTTAGATGGGTTGCATGTATGTATTTCTCTATACCACACTGTATAGAGAGAAAGAACACACAATGAGGGTATATTACAGCAGAAAATGTAGCGCTCTTCTTAGAGCAGAAGCACTGTTTCAGTAAAAATGTCCCTCATTCAGTTTAAAAAGGACCCTGTGGTATAATAAGCAGAGAAATTTCTAATAGAGACAAATACAATTGCATTTTCTCTAAAAATACACACTTGATGTTTTTTTCAACATCTGTAGCCATCATAACACCATGACAGGCCAGCATGTGAAGAGGAAGCAAGAGAAAGAGGTGACAAAAACAAACATTGAAAACACACAAAGACAATCTTCACATCTTCTCACAGTACTATCTTCAAATAAACACACTTTCTCCTCATAAGTCCCAGCTCCTCCAGCTGTTCTCAGCCCTTGATGGGCTTGCTTCCACATCCCAGCTGCCATTGGGTGGCCATCTTGACAGATCTTAAGTTTTAACCCTTAGCTCTCGAATAATGTTGTCTAGTTACACAACTTTAGTTTCCTGGAAAAGTACGGGTGTAGTGTTATCTAGTCTTACGGCTAAAACTCAACAAAAACTGAAATGAATTTTTTTACATTATCATGTAAGAATGGGAATGAAGAATTTGTAGGTATGCTTTCGTTGTTTACTTTTACCCATTGTATAGCACGTCTCGAAACAAACATCTTGATGAAGGCCTCATTTCATTGCAAAGATTTTGAAGAAGTTGGTTTCTCTTCACCTTTCTTTGTTCTGTCTATTACTGCGCTAAGCACAGTACTTTGTGTAATATTCAGAGTGTGTGCCTAGATGAAGTGTAGCTCTCCATGCAGTGGCCCCTCATCGTGACTGAAAACTGGTATTTTACAGATGTAATACCTTCCAAGAGTTGCTAAAAGCTTAAATGATGCCACTGACAATCGGTGTTCTTGGAATAAACATGTCAGGACATAACTAACATATGAATGCAAAGGGTTAATACTGGAAGTGTAGGATAAGAAGAAAGCTGGATAAGCATAGGAAAAAAGGAAGAGACTTTCCACTGTTTCCTACCTTGCTTTGCTACAAAATCAGAATATTTAAGCTGGTGACCAATTTAAATAAATGGTTACTAATTAATTGTACAGTATGAAGGATATGATATTCTCAGTTGGAACTCTTTTTATTAGAATTCTCAGTATGTAGTGCACAGACAAGTTTTTCTGGTATAGTATTTACTGAAAAGTATTACAATCATAAAAGAAAAACATTTGTTGTTTGAAGTTAAAGTAAATATTCATGTTTCTTCTTTCTTACAGTGCCAGAGTATCTCAGCTCAGGAGCTGGTGGAAGACTTGAAAATGTTGAGGGTTGGTAAGGTACCGCCTGGACGGCAATCTAGGCATATACCTCCACCCCCAGCCACCCCACCCCCAGAACCTCCTAGCAATGGGATTAATGTTCGGGAGCAAGTCTCTGTTTTTAATGCAGCTTCACATCGTAAGTATTGCTTTCAAATTTTTTCGTTATTATTTTGAATAAAACTATAAATGATGATAACCCAACCTATAAAACAAATATTACTTGAATGTCAAAATATCCCACTAGGAATTGGCCCAGAAATCTTTTATTGGTAGAATAGAGAAACCCACAGATGTTGGAAAAAAAATATCAAGGGTAGCCATCATAATATTTGTCTCTATTAGAAATTTCTCTGTAGAAATTGCTAAGCCACAGAGTCCTTAGCAAAAATTTTAAACCGAATGAGGGACATTTTTACTGAAGCGGTGCTTCTGCTCCAACAAGAGCGCTAAATTTTCTGCTGTAATGTACCCTCATTACATTGTATGAATTTTTACACTTTATATACTAATGTGCTAAACTTGAGGATAAAATGTAAAAGTAAACATAATGTTGGAAGTAGCTGTCACAAAGATACACAAACCCACTCATGTCATTGCATGAGAACAGGGACATAATCATATGGATAAACATAAATGATAGGTATGACAGGGAAGCATTATTCACAAGTATGGATGAAGAACAGTAGTTGAACTGAAGCTATCAGACAGTAGACATCTTTGCTAGGTATTTAGTTGATTTTCCAGTGTGTGCTACTGCTGCAATGGAAGGCACTGGACTGTTGTTGAAAATATACCACATTTTCAAAATATAAATTTGGAACACAAAAATAAACAGAGAAGTAAACAGATGGAAAACACAAATAAATATAAAAAATATTAGTGCTAATGGTTCAGTAGGCTAATGAGAAGTTAAAAACACCATAAGTACATGATCTTAATAATATTATCCTTAAAATATTAAGATATGGAACAGAAAATGTAAATGAATGGTAAAAATCTTGCAGCATGTGATGCAATCATCTGATGAGAAAATATTAATATAAAGATGTCCAGAAAAGACAGTTGCAACAGAATCTTCTCTATTAAAGTAATCACACTAGAGATCTAGTACCGAGCAAGTTGGCCATGTGGTTAGGGACGCACAGCTGTGAACTTGCATTCGGGAGGTAGTAGGTTTGAACCCCACTGTCAGCACCTCTGATGATGGTTTTCAGAGTTTTTCCATTTTCACACCATGCAAATGCTTTACCTTAATTAAGGCCACAATGCTTCCTTCCCACTTCCAGCCCCTTCTTATACCATCGTCGCTGTAAGACCTATCTTTGTTGGTGCGATGTAATGCCATTTGTAAAAAATAAATAAATAAAATAATTAAAAACTGGAGATCTAGTGAAGAAAACATACTATAGACACTTGGTCAAAAGATCTTGTAGCTCAAACCTGAGTTGGCCAATGTTATAAAAGAAGAGTCTGTTTATTACTAAGCGAGTTGACTACGGGATACAGGATGTATAGTGATTAGCTTGCATTTAATAGATAATAGGTTCAAATCCCTAGTTTGACAGCCCTGAAGATGGTTCTCCTTGGTTACCCATTGTCACACGCAGGAAATGCTGGGGCTGTACCTTAATTAAAGCCACGGCCGCTTCCTTCCAACTCCTAGGCCTTTCCTATCCCAACATCACCATAAAACTTATCTGTGTTAGTGCAACGTAAAGCCACTAACAAAAAGAAAAAAAAGGAAGTTCCAGTGATTGATCAATGGATAATAGATATATATATAATTAATACTGTGGAGGCTGCTTCACCAGTCCTAGCCTTTTCCAGCATAGTTGAAAATCATTCAACTTAGCGGATCGTTAAACAATTGAGAAAAAAAAACAACCCACCTATTAAACTGATTATGTGGGAAATCCAGAGAAGTCAGACAGGTACACTACATACACAAGAGACTTTTCACTGTTAAGTTGATCGCACTTCAGATCCAGGGAAGATGGTACGCAGTGGTACGTATAAGTTAGGAAATTTGTTTGGAAGGGTAATAGGGAGGTACATTCAGGGAAACGGGGTAGCCTAGGGAGCGGTGATAAGGGAACAGGGAACTGGAAATCAAGTGGGGACGACATAAACTTGTTAGTGTTGAACTGTAGAAGTATTGTAAAGAAAAGAATAGAATTAAGTAATTTAATAGATATATATTTACCAGATATTGTAATAGGAGTTCAATCATGGCTGAGAAATGATATAATGGATGCAGAAATTTTCTCACGGCACTGGAGTGTGTATCGTAGAGATAGGATAGGAATGGTGGGAGGGGGAGTATTCATTCTGGTGAAAGAAGAATTTGTAAGCTACGAAAAAGTTAAAGATGAGACACATGAAATTCTAGGTGTAAGGCTCATTTCTAAAGATAATAGGCAACTTGATATATTTGGAGTGTACAGACCGGGAAAGGGTAGCACTGACGCGGATTCAGAATTATTTGATAGGATAGTTGGCTATGTGGGAAACGACATGGAAAGAAATGTGATAGTAGTGGGAGATCTGAATTTGCCAAATGTCAATTGGGAAGGAAATGCAAACGACAGGAAGCATTACCAACAAATGGCAAATATGAGCTCTATAGGGAAACTGAAGTAATAGATTGTATTAGTGATCATGAAGCTGTTTTTGTCGTAGTCAAAAATAAATGTGATAGAAAGGAAGGCCTTAAAAGTAGGACTATTAGGCAGTACCATATGGCTGATAAAGCAGGCATGAGGCAGTTTCTAAAAAGTAACTATGATCGATGAAAAACGGTAAATAAAAATGTAAACAGACTCTGGGATGGGTTTAAAGAAATTGTTGAGGAATGCAAAAACAGGTTTGTACCTTTAAGGCAGGTAAGGAATGTTAAAGACCCACCTTATTATAATAGAGAAATAAAAAGACTAAGAAAGAGGTGCAGACTGGAAAGAAATAGAGTTAGAAACGGCTGTGGAAGTAAGGAGAAATTGAAGGAACTTACTAGAAAATTGAATCTAGCAAAGTAGGCAGCTAAGGATAACATGATGTCAAGCATAATTGGCAGTCATACAAATGGAAGGGTATGTGTAGGTATTTTAAGGCAGAAACAGGTTCCAAAAAGGACATTCCAGGAATAATTAATGAACAAGGGGAGTGTGTATGTGAGGATTTTCAAAAGGCAGAAGTATTCAGTCAGCAGTATGTAAAGATTGTTGGTTACAAGGAAAATGTCGAGATAGAGGAGGAGACTAAGGCCAATGAAGTATTAAAATTTACATATGATAACAATGACATTTACAATAAGATACAAAAGTTGAAAACTAGAAAAGCGGCTGGAATTGATCAGATTTCTGGGGATATACTAAAGACAATGGGTTGGGATATAGTACCATATCTGAGGTACTTATTTGATTGTGTGGTCGGAGGAGCTATACCAGATGAATGGAGGGTTGCTATTGTAGCCCCTGTGTATAAAGGAAAGGGTGATAGACATAAAGCTGAAAATTACAGGCCAGTAAGTTTGACATGCGTTGTATGTAAGCTTTGGGAAGGCATTCTTTCTGATTATATTAGACATGTTTGTGAAATTAATAACTGGTTCGATAGAAGGCAGTTCGGTTTTAGGAAAGGCTATTCCACTGAAGCTCAACTTGTAGGATTCCAGCAAGATATAGCAGATATCATGGATTCTGGAGGTCAAACGGACTGTATCGCGATTGACCTGTCTAAAGCATTTGATAGGGTGGATCATGGGAGACTACTGGCAAAAAGAGTGACTGAATGAGTTGCTATATTTCTAGAAAATAGATCTCAGAGAATTAGAATAGGTGAAGCTTTATCTGACCCTGTAATAATTAAGAGGGGAATTCCTCAAGGCAGTATTATCGGACCTTTATGTTTTCTTATATATAAAAATGATCTGAGTAAAGGAGTGGAATCGGAGGTAAGGCTTTTTGCGGATGATGTTATTCTGTATAGAGTAATAAATAATTTACAAGATTCTGAGCAACTGCAACGTGACCTCGATAATGTTGTGAGATGGACAGCAGGCAATGGTATGTTGATAAACGGGGTTAAAAGTTAGGTTGTGAGTTTCACAAATAGAAAAAGTCCTCTCAGTTTAAATTACTGCGTTGATGGGGTGAATGTTCCTGTTGGGGATCATTGTAAGTATCTAGGTGTTGATATAAGGAAAGACCTTCATTGGAGTAATCACATAAATGGGATTGTAAATAAAGGGTACAGATCTCTGCACATGGTTATGAGGGTGTTTAGGGGTTGTAGTAAGGATGTAAAGGAGAGGGCATATAAGTCTCTGGTAAGACCCCAACTAGAGTTTGGTTCCAGTGTATGGGACTCTCACCAGGATTACCTGATTCAAGAATTGGAAAAAATCCAAAGAAAAGCAGCTCGATTTGTTCTGGGCAATTTCCGACAAAAGAGTAGCGTTACAAAAATGTTGCAAAGTTTGGGTTGGGAAGAATTGAGAGAAAGAAGAGCTGCTCGACTAAGTGGTATGGCGTGGAATGACATTAGTAGACGAATAAGTCTGAGTGGTGTTTATAAAAGTAGGAAAGATCACAATGTGAAGATAAAGTTGACCGGGCGAGTTGGCCGTGCGCGTAGAGGCGCGCGGCTGTGAGCTTGCATCCGGGAGATAGTAGGTTTGAATCCAACTATCAGCAGCCCTGAAAATGGTTTTCCGTGGTTTCCCATTTTCACACCAGGCAAATGCTGGGGCTGTACCTTAATTAAGGCCACGGCCGCTTCCTTCCAACTCCTAGGCCTTTCCTATCCCATCGTCGCCATAAGACCTATCTGTGTCGGTGCGACGTTAAGTCCCTAGCAAAGATAAAGTTGGAATTCAAGAGGACAACCTGGGGCATATATTCATTTATAGGAAGGGGAGTTAGGGATTGGAATAACTTACCAAGGGAGACGTTTAATAAATTTCCAATTTCTTTGAAATCATTTAGGAAAAGGCTAGGAAAACAACAGATAGGGAATCTGCCACCTGGGTGACTGCCCTAAGTGCAGATCAGTATTGATTGATTGATTGATTGATTGATTGATTGATTGATTGATTGATTGATTGATTGATTGATGGTCATCCCCTACACGCAGAATAATTAAATATTCTTGTAACATGTAGTGCCAAAAGGCAGGGATGAAATGGCTTCATACAGTACTAAGATTAGCGTGGAATGTTAGTAAGGTACCTTCTGATTGGACGAGAGCATTAATTGCACCTATCTACAGGAAGGATTGCAACAACTATTAAGCTATTTCATTGATCATTATTCCAGGCAAGGTGTTCACTGGCATTTTGGAAGGGAGGATATGATCATTGGTTGAAAGTAAGTTGTATGAAAACCTATGTGGTTTCAGACCACAGGGGGGCTGTCAGATCAGACTTTCACTATGTGCCAGGTAATTGCAATATGCTGCGAGAGGAATTGACAGTTATGTGTTTGTTTCATAAATAAAAACCTACCGTCAAAGTCCTCCGAGGAATAGACACAGGTTCAGATCACTACGTAGTTAAAATTAAAATTAAACTCACTCCCCAGAGGAGACAACAAAAGCAAGCCCTTAAAACTAAAAGAAAAATAGATCCTACCCAGCTAATCAACAACAAAAATTACCAGAAAGCAACTGAAAAAATAAAAATCACAGACAAACTTGAAGACTTAGTACACAACCTTAAACAAATTGCAGAAGACCTAGCTCCAATTAAACCACGTAAAAAACACCAATGGTGGAACAGTGAATGTGATGAAACAGTGGAGAAAAGACATCAGGCATGGCTATTACATCAGTCCCAAAAGACAGAAATATCCTATCAAAAGCTAGTAAAACAGAGAAAAGAAACTACCCAAGTCTTAAGAAGAATAAAAAGACAACATCATAAGGACACCCTGCAGTTAATTGAAGAACAGTTCAGTAAAACTAAATCAAGGGACTACTACAAAACCTTCAGAAAGCAGCTCCAAAAATATGAACCCCCGACCCTACTGATGAAGGATGAAGATGGTAAGCTGGCCCATAACAATAAAGACAATGCAGAAATTCTGGCTAAACATTTCAACAAGCTTTTAAATTGTGAGGAACCTACAGAACTCCTTCATTTGGATACCAACACTCCGATAAAAACATCACCAGAAAACATCAATCCCCCCACAATAAAGGAAGTCTACCAAGCTCTGAATAAATTAAAAAACTACAAAGCGCCAGGAGTAGATCAGACCTTTGCGGAAATCTGGAAATATGCAGGAACCTCAGCAAAAGTTGCCCTCCATCAACAACTTGTCTCTATCTGGATTAAAGAAGAACTACCAGAACACTGGACAACAGCCCTCATTCATCCTCTGCACAAAAAAGGGGACAAAACCGACCCTAATAACTACAGGGGAATCTCTCTCCTAGACATAACATACAAAATATTTTCAATAATCATCCTTAATAGGATAAGTTTACAACTTGAGAAAGAACTAGGAGAATATCAAGGAGGTTTCAGACCGTGGAGGAGCTGTCCTGATCAGATCATGAGTCTTAAGTTGATAATGGACTATAACAGGAGAAGAAACAGAGATATGGTGATAACATTTGTAGATTTCAAGAAAGCTTATGATTGCATCCATAGAGAATCTCTGTTTAAAATTTTAAGACACCTTGGACTACACCCCAAATTAATAAACATGATAAAATTGACTCTCACCAATACCAAGTCAAAAGTGAAGTTTAGGGGTGAAACATCAGAGACATTTGAAATTAAAACTGGACTACGGCAGGGAGATGGGCTTTCACCACTATTATTTAACTGTGCTCTAGAAATGGTAATGAGGGAATGGTTTAGAAAATGTCCCCCCAAAATAAAGATTGGCCGAAAAATCAAAACAAATTGCCTGGGTTTTGCTGACGATTTAGCATTACTAGCAGTGGACATAAAAGAAGCAAAAACCCAGATATCAGAACTTCAAAACATTGCAAATAAAATTGGCCTCAAAATATCATTTGAAAAAACAGAAATTATGCCCCAAAAACCAACACAGCTAAAAGAAGTCACCATAAATGGTAATAAAATCAAAATAGTAACTCAGTTTAAATATCTTGGAGAAGTAATAACACATAACTTAAATGAAAAAATCTCAATCCAAGTAAGAACAAATAGATTAGCTAAAGCACAAAAATTAACATGGGATATCTACAAAAAGAAATGTCTATCAATAAATACAAAAATAAAACACTACAACACAGTTATAAAACCGGAAGCTACATATGCAGCAGAAACACTCTTTTACCTGAATAAACAATCAAAGACTGACAGACTTCAGAAAATTGAAAGGAGGATTGGAAGAACCTGTATCAACAAAAAATATCAGAAAGATGGACAGTGGCGGTTAATACCTAACAAAGTCGTGTACAAAGAGCTAGAACCCATTACAGATACTATGCGTAAGAGGAGACTGGGATTCTTTGGACATATCATGAGGATGCAGGACTCGAGACTTCTGAAACAACTAGTACAACACAATCTCGTCTCAAAAAATACCACAACAGGATGTAAATGGATCAGAGAAGTAAGAGAGGATCTGAAGGAAATAGGCCTTACAACAGAAGACACCAAAAATAAGATAAAATTGAATACAAAACTCAAGAATACAAACCTCCACTTTACCCTTACACAAAACAAACCAACAACACGCACATTTTCAACTGAGGAAAGGGCACGAAGATCGGAGCGTCTGAAGAAGTACTGGGAGGACCGCAAAGCCCGAACAATCCCTTCAAAGAGACCTGAACGACGGACTGACTAAAGTGATCCTATGTGGTCATAAAAGAAGAAGAAGAAGAAGAAGAAAACCCTACAACCTGTTTTCCAGTCAGTGACTGGGTTAGGGATGGAATGGATGAAGCCCCATCTTGCGGCGAGGATAGGAACTGTGCCGGCTGCCGAAGCCTGTCACACTCCTCTGGGGCAATGATTAATGACTGATAGATGAAATGAAATGATATTGGCGAGTGTTGTTGGAATGAAAGATGACAGGGGAAACCGGAGTACCTGGCGAGAATCCTGTCCTGCTTCCGCTTTGTCCAGCACTGGAGTGACCGGAATTCGAACCACGGAACCCAGCGGTGAGAGGCCAACGCGCTGCCGCCTGAGCCACGGAGGCTCCGTTTATGTTTCGTAGATCTAGTGAAAGCATATGACAGAGTACCGAGGGAAAAGATATTAACCATAGTGAGGGACTATGGGATTAAAGGTGGATTATTAAAAGCAATCAGTCATTTTTGTTGACAAATGGGCTTCAGTGGGAATTGATGGTAGAATGAGTTCTTGGTTCGAGGTATTTACAGGAATTAGACAAGGCTGTAAACTTGCACCTTTGTTGGTCATAGTTTACTTGGATCATCCACTTAAAGGTATAAAGTAACAGGGAGGGATTCAGTTAGGTGGAAATGTAGTAAGCAAATTTGGCTTATACCGATGATTTGGTCTTAATGGCAGATTGGGTCGAAAGCTTGCAGTCTGATATCATGGATTTCAAAACAGATGCAATGAGTACAATATGAAGGTTATCCTTTCCAAGATGAAAGTGATGTTAGTAGGTAAGAAATGTGAGGGAATTGAATGTTAGGGTTTGAATACAATGCTGGAACAGGTAGATCATTCCAAGTATTTATGATGTGTATTCTCCCAGGGAGGTAGCACAGTGAGATTGAATCAAGGTACGGCAGAGCTAATGCTATGAGCTCGCAGTTGCAATCAACAGTATTCTGTAAGAAAGAAAATGGCTCATGGATGAAACTATCTTTACATACTGTAGATCTGTTTTCAGACCAACATTGCTTTACCGGAGTGAAAGGTGGGTGGTCTCAGGATATCTTATTCATAAGTTAAAGTAACAGAGATGAAAGTAGCGAGAATGATCGCCGGTACTACAGACAGGTGGGAACTATGGCAAGAGGGTACTTGCAATGAAGAGATAAAGGCTAAGTTAGGAGTGAACTTGATTGATGAAGCTGTTCACGTTAAAAAGCTTTGGTGGTGGGGTCATATGAGGCAAATGAAGGAGGATAGGTTACGTAGGAGAATAATGGACTCTGTTATGGTGGGTAAGAGAAGTAGAGGGAGACAAGAATGGCAGTGGTTGGACTCTGTTTCGAATGATTTAATTATAAGAGGTGTAGAACTAAACGAGGCTACGGACCTGGTTACGAGTAGTGCTCTTTGTTTTGTTTTGTTTTTTCCTAAGAAAACAGGTGGTGGTACTCACCCAAACTTCTTCATAAACTGAATCTCACACTTTCTCCGTATCTCCAGATGTACAGTCTTCTTCTCTTCCGTAGGTACTGATTTCACTACTGGCCCTCTCTGAAGAAATATTCACTTCCATCCGTTTTTCTGTTCCTAAATTTGTAAAATCTTGGCACACCTTACAACCTAGCATTTCATTTTCCGCGTAAAGCCCCTCATTTCTCAGGAAATATTCGTTTTTTCTGAGTCAACAATCAAGTCCATCATGGTCAGAAGTGTTTCTCTCTTGAACTGCAGTAAATCTATCAGTACTTACATTGTGTTTTTCATATTCACTGTTCGCAGGTTTAGGAGATACTTCAAAATAATCATCATACTTTCTTCGATTGCGCACCGGTACAAAATAATTAGTTATTTCATTCATTTCACTTTGCTAACTTGCAAATCATGCACACACCTTGCTCCTACTGAATAACTATAAACTTGCTTGCCTCGGCAGCACAGGTCAAATATTTCATGCATTTCATATTATTTAAAAACAACAAAAGCAGTTAAATCTAAAAAACCTGTACGTTGGTATTAATGGCACTAGCTGCAATATGGATACTGTTAGAGCAGTTTGTTTGCTGAAGGATGATAAAACCAACCCTCTACTCTATTGTATTCCACTAGCCAAAAATGTGGAAAGATAAGAAAGAGAAAGACACAGATTCTCTCTTTCTTTTTCTCCGAACTGACGACACAAAATGGTTATTAGAACAAGAATGACAATTTTAGAACGTCAGTTTCTGTAAACTTCAATCGTGCCTCTCTTATGCATTATATGTATAGAAACGTAACAAAAGCTATCAAACAGGCTTGATTGTAGGAAATGTGGTTGGAATATTCTGAATAATATCCAATTAATTTTTGTTTCTTTCAAGAAAAGATTGTCGGTACTGCGTACCATTGTCTACCACCACAAAAAAAAGCGGTGTTTACAAATTTAGGATTGTGACAGCATTTAGTAATCTCCCGGTGGCTTGCAGACTGAACGTTGAAAGGCTTAAGTCATAATGAAGATGTATGTATGTATGTATGTACATGTCGTGCTGTGGGCCACTGAGAGGGAGACCGGGTAAGTTGGCCGTGCAGTTAGGGGCGCAGCTATAAGCTTGCATCCGGGAGATAGTGGGTTTGAATCCCACTGTCGGCAGCCCTGAAGATGGTTTTCTGTGGTTTCCCATTTTCACGCCAGGCAAATGCTGGGGCTGTACCTTAATTAAGGCCACGGCCACTTCCTTCCAACTCCTAGGCCTTTCCTATCCCATCGTTGCCATAAGACTATTTGTGTCGGTGTGACATAAAGCCATTAGCAAAAAAAAGGATTGAGAAGGAGAATGCAGTCACATAGGGTGGAGAAAATGCCATCACACAAACTATATGGTCATGTTGTACCAATTTGTGAAAGAAGAAACTGGCAGTATGAAAGGAACTAGGGAAGTGGATGGAATGCTGACAAAGTCTGAGAAGTTCATTCAGAAAAACTGAGACTACAGAATTAGAATGTACTAGAAACCAAAGTTGCATAAAACCTTGAAAGTTGAAATAAGGGATGAATTAGATATTTCACACGGGAATTAATAAAGCCTCCTTACATTGAACTAAACAGATCTAATTTCAGAATATTATATAACTCAGAATGATAGTGTTAGCAAGTCACCAACAGATAGCAGACTGAAACAGATTTGAGTAGTGTGGAATTAAGAGTTAGTGTTAGAGCGATAACATCAGAAGTAGCCAACAGGTGGCTGACAGGGATGCCTTTAAGAGGTCTTTTAGACCATATATGATTGTGGTCCATGCAATGTGCTGTAGATGACTAAGTGGATAATGGAGAACTTTTGGATGATTTTACATCTAATAGAATAATTTGGATGTTCAAGAAAGTGGAAATTGTGACAGGTGTAGTCGAAGAGTTTGATATCAGTTGTAGCATCATACCTCCAGAATAACCTATACAGATGCTCAGCACACTAGTAGAGCATTTAATAATGACTTATGATCTCACTACCTAAGAGGGGCCAATGCCAAACAGCAAGTAGCATTGTATAAGTGCATATGAGCTTACAAAGGTACAGGAAACATGAGGATTTGTTAAGAGATAGATGGAGTCAAGTCAAGAAATAAAGCCAGGCTGAATAGCTCAGGCAGTAGAGCGCTGGCCTTTTGAGCCTATGTCGGTGGGTTCAATCCAATGGTATGTGAAGATGTTTAAATACTGGGCAAACAACAACTTGCCACACCAGAGACAAATAGGAGGATTTGAGGTGGTGAGCAGATTAGTTTATCTCAGTGCTCTGATAACGAACAATGGCGGCTGCACAGATGAGATCAGGAGACTCCTTGTAGTGGCACGCAATGTGATGAAGAAGATATGGAAAGACAAAATCATCACTAACAACACCAAATTCAGGCTGGTAAATGCTCATTGCCTCATACGCAGCTGAAACCTGGACAATTCAGGAAGCCGACAGGAGGAAGATTGAAGCGATGGAAATGTGAGTGTATCACAGAATTGTAAGAGTATCCTGGACTGAGCGCTGGACGAAAGCTTCTGTCCTAGAAGAGCTCAAGATCAAGGGCAGGCTTGTTAAGATTAACCAAACCTGTTTGAGATGCATTGACCACATATCAACAAGGACTGGAGCTATGGAAAAGTTGATCGTAGAGGACAAAGTGCAAGGAACAAGGACCCAAGGAAGAGCTCCAGCAAGGTGGATTGACCAGATGAAGGAATTGGTTGGGAGGTCTCTATATCTAGAGCAGGATAGAAGAGCATGGAAAAAACTCCTGCAACCACACGACATGTCACCACACCCTGTGATGCGTACATGGATAGGAGGGAGAGAAATTAACTTCTGCAGGAAAAAATTCTGTGGCATAACAGTTAGTGTTATTAGCTGCCATCCTCGGTGGGCCTAGGTTCGACTCCCAGTACTGTCTGAAATTTAAGAATTGCAGGAGGGCTGATATGTGATTGAAATGGTACATGCAGCTCACCTCGATTAGGGATGTGCCTGAAAAGAGCTGCACCACCTCGGGGTGAGGACACGAGTTTACTTACCACAATCTTCACTGTAAAGGATTTATAATGGCATATAGGGTGCTCTTGTCTGGGGAGACATTATGTTGAATAGGCATATGAAGTTTGATACCAGGAGTTGGCTGTATCTGTTGAATGTTTCTGTAATGAGCTAAACCTTCCCCATGAAGAAGTTTTTAGCACTGCCATTGACCTTATGTTTGCGTTCGTGGATTATAATGCTAGCTATCATTCTACAGCTGTTGACGACTCATTGGAAATTTAAGAACATTTGGCAAATGGATTAGGCTGCTTATTTCTTTTATTTAAATTCCCTTGAACATATATGGGACACCATGAGAAGACTCTTATTTGCACATCTACTCCCAGAGGAAACATTCATCAGCTGAAGACACCACTGTAAAAGAAATGAGCGTTGATATCACACAAACTTCTCGCTGATCTCCTGCATCTTAGGGGTAGGTGATGCAATTCATGTATAGCCTTTTAGGGGATCCTCTACTGAGGACCATTGTTTTCCTTCATTACATTTATGGCCAGGATGCATCGTCGTGCTGTATAAGCACATCTGTACCTTTTAAAAAATCTATTTTCGAACATTAGCATTGTTTCCTCCATTTATCTTCACAGTGTTTTTATAGTATAATTTTTGCCACCTCCATGTGACTCCTGTTGGATGTATTAATTAGAAACACCTTTTTACTTCTTTTTCTCCTCACTGGTGAAGACTGCCACCTCTGTGGATGGTGTTCTTTCTTTCTATATTTTTATTATTCATAATTGTCCTGAAATATGTATAATTACTCATATTGCATTGCATATAATCCATTTTTTAAAATAAATTGGTAACAAATTTTCTATTGTTTATACAGAATAGAAATTGCCTTTTTGTAAATTGAATAAGTTATTCTTGAAGGTAAGGGGAACAATGGACTCCTTTAATAATTTGGTCACAATGACAGTTTTAGAGGAAAATAATCTGATCTATAAATCTGTATTTAGTCTTTTTCATGATATCAATGCTTTTGACCTTATTGGTTGTACTATTTTATAAGGGTATTATTATGTTAGTGTATCAAACTTTATTGTATTCATGTGCTAGCTCCATTGCTGAATATCTTTATCATTCATTGTGCTCCAGATCAGGAGTAGTCTTTAGACCCCCTTTCAACTAAACAATCTTTTACTTGCATTGGACCTTTTATCTAGTTCATACTTCATGGAATATTCAGTGCAGTGAGCCATTGCTTCCCCTGTGAGTTGATCACAGACAGGGTCACCGAGCATTGTGATAAGAAGGAAACCCTCAGAAATGAACTGACTAGGGAAATGATTGTTGTGCACGAAATTCCCTTAAAGATCACTTTCTTTTTTATCTTCATAAAATATTCTGTTTATGGAAAAGACAATTCTTGACTCACATGGCAGGTAAAAGGAAGGAATTTTTATGAAATTGATTTGTACTTATTAGCTGACATTGCCGGACAATTGTATAGTGTTTGGTGGTGAGGTGTGTTGCATGTAGATGAAGAGAACTGTATTAAGATGAACGCAAGCAACCAGTCCCCAAGCCCAAAGAATTAACCTTACACAGTTAAAATTTCCCTGCCTGGTTGGTAATTGAACCTGGGGTCCTCTGAACAGAAAACCAGTATGATGAGCATTCTGCTAAGGAGCCAGACACAATAGCAGAACACACAACCATTAATATCACCTGTGTCTGTCTGTTAATTCTTCGTCCTGGAGGTTGGTTGGATCCTCAGATAGCACCACCAAATGTTATGTGGTTATGAGGAATTGCCAAAAACTGATGGTGGTGTCTATAATGAGGAGTACAAGGTATGATGAGTGAGGTAGTTGGCCATTGCTTTCCTCACTGGGTCAGAAAGAGTTACTGCAGCACCACTTACCCCATGAGTAGCAATTTTTCATAACGTCCAGATGCACTAGTCGTGCTCTGAATGTCATAACTCAGCGTCACCCATGCCTCAGCAGCTTCTATATAGTTAAGGCCATAAATGAAGATTAGACTTCATTGGAAGCTACATTTTGTTCTGGCCTGTGCCAAAAGATAGATGCGAAAATGCTGCATCCATCAAGAAATATCAACAGGCGGATCATTTGTGTATCAAAATTTATTTATTTACATGCTTCCCCCATATCTGAAGATAACACATCTGACTTATCAAAGCTTATATTGTATGGTATCTTGGCCACATATTACAAGCAGGAGATGTGTGCAGGCTCTGAGTCAGTAGCTGGGAATTAACTGTGAGAAAATATGAACTTACACTTTATCACACAATCACTGCTCTTGAGTGAAGTTTCTCAAACTTTCCCCAGTTGACTTTCACATTATTACCAGTATTATGTGACTATTTCCTACCATTACTGCATACTCATCTCTCAACCTGTCTCTACCTGCCCTTAGTACCATATAATAAACAAGCATCTGTGCACCATAAAGATCTTCAAATAATCTTCTTCTTATTCTTATTCTTCATGGTGTCTTTCCCAATATGTTGAGGTTGGCATTTGATGTAAATTTGACCAAGTTTTACAGCCAGATGCCTTTCCTGATGACATTTTGTGGAGGGATGTACTCGCTTTTTGTGTTGTGTTGTATATGGATGAAGAGATGTGTATTAAGATGAGCACAAACACCTGAGCTAGAAGAATTAACCACTTTCAGTGAAAATTCCTGTCCGACTCGTTGGATGAATGGTCAGTGTACTGGCCTTCGGTTCAGAGGGTCCCACGTTCGATTCCCAACCGGGTTAACCTTTATTGATTAATTCCAGTGGCTCGGAGACTGGGTGTTTATGCTGTCCCCAGCATCCCTGCAACTCGCACACCACACATAACACTATCCTCCACCACAATAACACGCAGTTACCTACACATGGCAGATGCCGCCCACTCTCATCGGAGGGTCTGCCTTACAAGGGCTGCACCCGGCTAGAAATAGCCATACGAAATTATTATTATTATTGAAAATTCCTGGCCCAGCCAGGAATCAAACCTGCGGCCATCTGAACCGAAGGTCAGTGTACTGACCATTACCCGTAGAGCTGGACAAAGTGTTTTCAAATAATAACTATTGCAAATTATTTCATATTCAAAATTTTATTTCCTCATTAAATATTCCCCTGGTTATTTTTAAGGCAGAGCACAAATATGTGCAAGCCTGCCTCTTACCTGGTAGCCTCAGGTTTGATTCCTGTCTAGGTCAGGGATTTGTACGTGATCTGATGGTTGGTTCAAGGTCCACTCATCCTGTGTGAGCACAGTTGAGGAGCTATCTAATGGTGATATAATGGCCTCGGTCTAGAAAGTCTAGAATAACAGCTGAGAGAATTCGTTGCACTGTCCACACATCACCTTCTAATCTGCAGGCCTTCAGGCTGAGCAACATTTGCTTGGTAGGTCAAAGCCCAGAGGTCTCTAGTATTGTGCGGTTTGTTTGATTGATAGTTATAGTGCCTTTCAGTGATATCAATATTTTCTATTACATAGTTTTGACTTCCAAATTAGTATTTTAAAAAAGTAAATGATTTTAAAGCTAATATGTCAGCAATGAATTTCTCTCCTAGTTTGCCATGTATTGTTGTCCCTTGTTCATTGAATGAACCTCTATTACTATTAAGGGTGGTTTAACACTAGAACCGCCGGAATATATTATATACCTTGAACCTCCGATGCAGTCATTTTGACAGCTATTGAAATTATTATATTTTTGTTCTCGATATGCACAGTTCCTCATTATCATTTTGCCTCTGTTTCTGTAGATTGCTTTATGAGTTTCAATATTCATTCTTCAATAAAAAGAAGCTGTGCACTCGGTTGCACTGTCATCAGAAACATGCCGCTTTGAATATGGATTAAATCCTGGATTTTCTTTCGAGGGGCTATGTCGAGCAAACCTACCTGGTTTAGTCTTCCCAAAATCTGCTACAGTTCACTCTGTGATGCCATCAGTACCTAATGACGCATTATCTGGCCATGGGAGGCTTTTAATTTGGTTGTCGCATGCCTCCTTATAATACCATACTTTACGGGTTTCTGTTTCTACAGGTGTAATAGAATAATTGAAAACTCGTCAGTACTCAGACTTATAATTTGAATACGGTATAAATCAAGGAAGTTCACCGAAGTTGTTATGCTGATGGTTATAATAATACTGTACTAATGTCAACTTACCTTCAGCCTGAACAATCGGATTTTCAGCTTGATCTGAATCACTACTTTCCGAGTTATCCTTTGATTGGTAGTAATTTTCATATGCAGTTTCTCTTCTTAGGTCCTTTGTATCTGGACCACATTCTACATCAGACATATCTTCAGAAATGTCATGCAGTAGACTCAGCAACTGATGGTTGACAAGACATGTTTACTGTACTGTAACAAGCTTACGAATAACAACACTACCGGAGACGCAGCGAAAATAATGTTCGTACAATTCGTAATATAACAGTTTCATTTTTGAACATTACCATTGTTGATAGGATAATTATGAGCAGATGATAATATTTCATCGAGAGATATGTTGTAATACCTTTTATTATGATGATTAATACATCGGTCAAAATGACCGCTCTGGCAGTAGTAGGTGCAAAATTAATTATATTTAATACAGATTTTTCTTGACCACTAATCAGGAAAAGTAACTGCAGCTCAATCTTTTTCTTTTTGTACTGCTTTTTCCACACCTGTGAGGTCGCGAGTGCGAACCGTGTCGCACATGTGGATTTGGCCCTGTTTTATGGCCGGATGCCCTTCCTGACACTAACCCTATATGGAGGGAGTAATCACTATTGCATGTTTCTGTCATGGTTGGTAGGGTAGTGTATTGTGTGAATATGAAGAGGGGAGTGTTGGGACGGACACAAACACCCAGTCCCGAGCCAGAAGAATTAATCAATTAAGCCAACGAGTCTCACTGCAGCTCAATATCCTACAATAAAAATTGTAGTTAAAATTGAGTTTGGATAATGTGTAGCGGTCATTTTGACCGCTCCAGTGGTTCTAGTGTTAACAGACACTCCATGTGGTTAAGAATACATTTATTTATAAGCCTTATGTTCGTATCTATTATGTATTAAAAGACTAAATTATCTTCTTGGTTGATGTTTTTTAGCCAAGCCAGGAGAGGGAAGATTTAGTGTATTTAGAGTTAAGAAATAGAAAAGAACCAGTGTCAACCCTAACAAACAAGATAGAACATATCCCATTACTACCAGATATCTTGGATTGAGCCATTATTATTGTTCTTATGTGAGATTGTAAAGTACACAAAATCATTTGCAATAGCAGTGTTTTAGTCTTCCTTTCATCTTTTTGCTAACGCTAAATAAATAATAAATCTTACAGGCTGTAACTCATAATGCCGGTAATAACAAGAACAACATTACTTTATTAATGGTAATACCCTTTGTTACAACACACATCCTAGTACTGTGAAAGAAATTATAATCTTATTGTCATTTTAATCTCATCCCTTATTAGCATCATGGTCTTGAGCTTGATTTTTTCAAATTAAATTTTTTATGGTAATTTTGGTACCAAGCTGCAGGTCTTTATTGAATGCATCTGAATGTTATCAAATGTTGCATCATCAATTCCATTATATAGAATGAAAAGGCAATATGGTATCAGGCATTAAGCAGGAGGAGTTGAAGTGAGGGAAAATATTCAGCTGGAAAAGTAAAATAAAACGAAGGAGCAACTAACCAAGGCAAGCACGACAGACAGAGCATCGAGGAGTAAGTTGGTTTTGTACGTCTGCATTCCCTTCGTTTAACCGAGTGTAGAATGTAGAAGTTGAAAAGTTAATACACATATTAAGATATTTCATGAAGAAATTGTCCCGCAGATCTAAATGAAGTCACCAAAAGCATTAGACTGTGTTATGTGCATCAACTGTTAGAAATCTGTGGCACGTACAACTCTTAAGAGCCTTCAACTGCTAACGTGATAGTATTCTTGGCTTTCTTCACCAGGTTAGAATTGGTAACTTTCAATAAAACAATATACTACCTTCATAAACTTCCGGTGTTTGCAAAATATTTAAGTAATGCCACCCCTTCGTAAGTAATTTTTGGCTTTGGGTCTTATATTTTGGAAATGAGACATAGCTCTCATAGTGCATTGGCACTGCTGGTGGCTTCAAGTAGCCTATGCAGTGGCCTCCACGGTATGCACTAGCCTTGTGTCTTGGGAGGTGTGCTAAGTCCCAACTGACGAGCCCAACTTAGCACACGAGGGTGAAACGCAGGCAACCAGGAATGAGTTAGCTGGAAAATTTATAATGTCCAATAACGGACCATTATATTGGTATTAGCCAAAAAAAATGTCACTCAGCCTATTAGAAAGTAATTTTTAAAGACTTTTGTAGAAAAAGATCCTATTTTCGTTGCTTGAAAACTGTTTGGACTAATCTCTAGAAATTGATTTGTTAATAGGCCTTCTGAAAGACTCAACGTATAAGCCTAGTTATCTCCCACTATTTGACTTCTGTTAAATTATGCAAGAAAAATGCTTTCATCTTAAATCATAAATGATCATGCTTTTTAGAACAATTACTGGTAGTGTTGAATTCTTACATTTTCTTTGTTGGTAAGTTTGGCAGCACATAATTTTTTTAAATTGAAACAATATACTGTACAATTTTACCACCATTTTGTACTTATTTTACAGCCTCCAAAATCTGAGCAATAGGCTTTTTCTTCTTATACTTGTCATAACAGCATAAAAGTCCTTCTGTAAACCTAGTAGCACAGCAGTTTCCAGAGCACTAAGTCAAATACGATTCTTATTTTCTACATTCTAAATGTTTAAAAAAAAATTCCATGTAACAGTTTGGGCTAAAAATCTGATTTATAGATTAAAGCCAGTCATTTCTTTTATGTTTGTAAATGAAAATCTGAAACTCATAAGATTTGCTGTACTTAACAAGCTGACTGCATAAGATAATTTTACTGGTGTGTGTGTGTGGGGGGGGGGCAGTATATAATTCTGTAAACAAAGCATGTCCGTAATTGTAAATAAGTTGAACCCATGATCTCATTGAACAAATATCAGTAAAATGCCATAGTCTTATGCATTATCTGTAGATTGGTAGAACTCGTTTATTTGAATTGCTCGTTTATTACACTTTTCGCTTTCCATTTTCATGACTAGTTCCTACTCTCCACTTGGCTAATGATATATAAATCCCCACTTCAGTTAGCAGTTCATTCTGATCCCCACCTTCCTATTATAAGCACATGTTCAACCAGGAAGAACTTTCACTAGTTGACCTGGTTTCTTCTTTTATGCTCATCATATCTTCTGTTGTCTCCTCTAGAAATACTAAGTTCATATACTGGTGTGTGAGGGTGAAGGAGTGTTAGGAAGCATGTGAATTTGTATAAAATATATTTTTAGAATTCATTAACTTTCTAATAATATGGCCAAGTGTAGGGTGGGATATAGTCAACATATGTGGGGGTCTTATCCTGCAGTGGTGGCTGGTAGATGGAAGTGCCCTTCTGGATATTGGGGAGATCATGGTGAGTGGGGAAGTTCAGTTCATAGAGGGGTATGCAGTTTGTCATGCTCTTACCTAGTTTATGCCTTTTACATTTTTTACTGAAGTCATTTGTTAGCTATTCTAATTTATCTGTTAATAAATTCATATAAGTAATGTATTTTCAGTAGCTTGTTAAGTGGAATTAGGTGATGCAAATTAATTATGTCATTATACCCTAAAGAACCCTACTTGATTTTTTGGGACAATTTAGTACTTTAGTATAATTATTTCCTGTTTGGGTTGTTAATTTATTTGTACAGAGAAGATATGCATAAACTTCCTTACTGGTTTCTGTTTATAACATTATTTTTCAGCTCCTCAAATGAGGAAGGAATTTATATATATTTCAGAATTAGCAATATTTAGGCAGTTTTAATTGACGCCATTAAGGCTGCTTCTCTGTTGGCTTAAACACTCTGTTTTACTCCACCAAATGGCAGAGGAATGGATGTCTCTTGAGCGATTTATGGTCAAGTTTTAATTTTGTAGATTAAACACCAAATGTGTCGTCAGAGTGCTGAATGATCTTTCTTCTGCCTTTCAAAAATCTGACTACTTTTACTGGGGTTGAACCTGCAATCTTGAGACCCAGATTCAACACTCCTAAAACACCATGGCCATGTAATGAATGAAAGAAGAGACCCGGGATGTATTAACTAAAAAATATCGGTAATCATAAACAAGCGTGAATTATTTATTTAATTCATTACTAACTAATAATGCATTAGTCTTTAGTTTGAAACATACATTTTACAAGTACTTGTCATTTGAAGGTGTAATTTGTAACAATTTCTTATTCAACAAAACTTTCTTGTGATATTTCTTAAAATTCTCATCATAGTTGAAGTATACAAACTGTTAATTTCTACAGAGCTTCTGTTTCTGTCATCTCTCTATTTTATTGCTATTATTGCCAGAAAAATCCTTTAGATTGAAATATGTCCAACTCCTTAGCTGAATGGTCAGCATTGAGGCCTTCGTTAAGAGCGTCCTGGGTTCGATTCCCGCCCGGACCAGGGGTTTTAATTGTGTCTGATTAATTCTTCTGGCTCAGGGTCTAGATGTTTGTGTTTGTCCCAACACTTTCCTATTCATATTGAGACAACATACTAAATCACCAACTACCACAGAAAAATGCAATAACGATTACATTCCTCCATATAGCGTTGGCATCAGAAAGGGCATCTGGACGTAAAACAGGGCCAAATTCACATATGAGGCACAGTTTGCAAGAAGAAGAAGAAGAAGAAGAAGAAGATATAATTGTAACACAGACTTATGTACCATTGAAATGTTCTTCAGGTTTCCTCATCCAATTAAACCTTTAATATATTTGTATTGTTTTACTCTGGATAATTACTTGTAGCTTTCCGCCAGCACCACCATCCCCAGAAATCGAATTGACTATTTCAACAACTTCTGAACAACACATGCCATCCATGTTCAGCTTTTGCTCTAAACCTAGTGTTTCCACTAACTTTGAAAACTTGCTGACCTGAGATGAGTTTTCTAGAATTACACAATTCATCAATGCAAAATCATTAGAATCACTAAAATCAAACCATTTACCTACTATATAATGTCTGAGTCACTTTGTAACAAAAAAATTATTCTCTCATTCTTTACATGCTCTACATGCACACTAGGACCAGCAGCCCACAGCTGGACGTGCTGTTCTCAACTGTGGTGACTGATCTTTGGTCAGAATACAGAATATTATGCACTCAATCATAACTGCACCCATTTTCACTCTTTTTCTAAACTGCAATATTAAAAAGAAAGGAAAAAACAGAACATTGGGAGTATGGTTTAAAGGGTGCACCATACACGGAACAAAATTAAAAAGAAAAAAAAAAAAGTAGTGTTCCAGGCAAAACTGTACATCTGGCAATGGGATTTTAAATTTAACACTTCAAGCATTTTTTTAGATTCAAGTACTCTTTAAACAGGAAAATACAGTAAAATCTGTCCTGAGCGGAAATACAAGGGACCAGAAATTTTTTCTGCTGTATACATGATTCTGGTTCATGAAGGTGACTAAAATATAACATAAAAATCATAAATGCATACCTCCGTTAGGTAATCCAGCAGTATATTCATATGATTTTTTGTGGTAGATACAGTAATGATTCTAATCACACACTTATGTACTGTATACTTGTTCATCAGCTCTAACACAAATCTGTTCTTGCTTAGAACCACCTCACAATGCACAGTAGTACAGTACATACACTTGTTTAATACACATTGCATGTTTTATAGAAGTAAGACCAATAGTAATACTGTACAGTACTGTCACTTACTTCTTCCAGTAATCCAGAACTCTCCCTGCTGGCATGGTTTTCAATTAAAATATGGGCACGGCAAATAATGTCAAACAATTTTGCGTCATTTTTCATTAGCGAAATAGGCTAAATGTATTTTGTGGCTGATAGGGTATGCTAGTAGGACTTCACGTTACATAAACCATCTTCTTCATAGTCACTGTTCTAGTCTTCATCACCATAAATCTCTGTTCCTTTTCTTGGAGGTGATGGGTAACAAACTCTGTGATGTTTTCTAACACAGTCTCTGTCTCAACTTCTAGATCACTAGATCAGTAGTGTTCACGTAATCTTCTGCACTGATACGTAGGTGGATCAAAAGGTTAGTTGCACTAACACGCCGCAGCAGTGCACGTGTGTCGCAAATGTGGGCACAGCGGCGAAAGGGACAGACACTGCCCAAACATCTGTTAGGCAGGTCGCTGTGGTGTCTCATTAAGTATTGTGTAAATAGCGGCCAAATGCAATGGCGTGTCAACTGGACGTTCACTCCAAATATGAGGTGCGTGCGACAATCCGATTCCTATGGGCCAAAAGGAAGAATTGCACGGACATTCATCGTGAAATTAGTGTTGTGTATGGGGAGCGGGCCATTTCCCGGCGAGGTATCGTATAGTGGTGTCAGCAATTCGAAGCCGGACGCACGGATATCACGGACAACCATCGCAAAGGCAGGCCCGCAACGTCCAGGACCCGTGCAAAGGTCAACAGTGTGAATGCGATCATTAGACAGAACTGGCGCTTTACACTGAGAGAAATTGCTACGCAGCTGAACATGTCGTATGGCAGTGTGTTCGCTATTATTCACGAGGACCTTGGATATCGTAAGCTTTGTCACAGATGGGGCCAACGTCTTTTCACCGATGAGCACAAGGGACAACGTTTCCAATCCCCCCTGGCATTTTTGCAACACTATGCCGCAGACGGCAACAGGTTTCTGCGGCGAATCGTCACAGGCGACAAAACGTGGGTCCACCACTTCACCCCCAAAACAAAGCGAACATCAATGGAATGGGTGCACCCCTCATCACCACAACGAAAGAAGACCAAGGTTCAACCTTCAGCCGGTAAGGTTATGGCGACAGTGTTGTTTGACATGGAGGGTTTGCTGCATGCCATTTCATGCCGAAAGGAACGACTATCAACGCGGCGTCGTATTGTCAAATGTTGCACTGGTTGCGTAAAGCGATTAAGGAGAAGCCGGGGCAAATTGAGCGCCGGTGTGATTTTGTTGCATGATAATGCAACACCTCACAAGGCCCGCCAAAACGAGAGAACTGCTGCAGCGTTTCAAGTGGGAAGTCTAGCAACATCGACCCTACAGTCCTGAACTAGCGCCATGTGACTTTCATCTGTTCGGTAAGCTCAAAACGGAGCTCGGTGGTCAATGTTTCCAGACTGATGAGAAGGTGAAGTCCGCTGTCTCCGAGTGGTTGCAGAACACTGGAGGAAATTTCTATGCATCCGGCATCGACAAGTTGGTTGTGCGGTCGCATATATGTTTGTAGTCTCTTGGAAACTATGTGAAAAAGTGACGTTACAGTGTATGTTGTTATAGTCGTGTTGCTGTTGTATAGGTGGGGTAATAAATGTCCATAACTGGGAAGTGCAACTTATTTTCTGATCTGCCCTCGTATTACCATAATTACACTGTTCGAAAGTTTGTTGTAGAAATCAGTATCTCAGCTATCTTGGATCTATTTCAAATACATGTGTACCGAAAAGGTTTAGGAAGGAAATTTTACACATTTTTCCATTATAGTCGAAAAATTTCCTTCCGCTTACACATCAGACAAGTTCTGCTAAATACAGGTAAACTTACATGAATATTAAACCATAATTCATGAAACCAGGAAATTTTTTTTATATGGACATTTTTCCAGTTCGTGAAGGTTCCGCTAAAGGCAGGTTTTACTGTATACGTTTTTGACTAGAGATGGGAGTTACTGTACTTATTGTTACTGTACTTATCGTAACATGATAATGTATCCTATTCCATCAGAGTAAGCTCCAGGAATATTATGTTCCACCGGGGACCCTAATACAAAAGTAACTGTCTCAGCGAAACCAAGGGAAGGTGGGGATTTTCTGATTGGCTAGCGGATATGAGGAAGCATAGCAGCTCGCTTGAGCGTGCATTTCTGCGCAGGTGCCAAGTGACATCATTGCTGGCTTCTTATCAAGGCAGCTGTGGTATGAATCCTGACCAACCCATAGAAAATTTTTGAAATGAAAAGTTTTGTTCCGATGATTTTGTTTCTGTGTAAAGCTGGAGGGCTCATGGCTGTGATCATGCCTGGCTGAGTAGCTCAGATGGTTGAGGCCCTGGCCTTCTGACCCCAACTTGGCAGGTTTGCTCCTGGCTCAGTCTAGTGGTATTTGAAGGGGCTCAAATACTTCAGCCTCGTGTCTGTAGATTTTTGGGCATGTAAAAGAACTCCTACAGGACAAAATTCCAGCACTTTGAGTCTCCAAAAAACATCAAAAGTAGTTAGTGGTATGTAAAAACAATATTATTATTATTATTATTATTATTATTATTATTATTATTATTATTATTATTATTATTATTATTATTATTATTATTATCTATGGTCATGATATGAAGTCATAAAAAATTGCAAACTTTCTTACTTGTTTTGTATTTCATGATTTCAGTTTGTTTTTCATTAACAACTAAAAATCAGGCATACATTTTGGCAGAACTAGACATAATGGACACGGTATATAACGATATAGTGTGTTTTGGATTTTCCTTATAGCTACAATGCCCTGGAACAAAACTGATGACATTTGATGCACAATTTGGGGACCCCTAGAGTATCTAAAATGACAGATTTACCTCAACGTATCCATAGTCTATATCTTGGCAGTAGTGTCATTAGTTTCTCACGTTCTTGATCCCGATGAAGGATGGATGGACTTCTAGAGATAAACTATAAATAGCTCTATTGCTCACAATATCAGCATACTAAAATCTTCTCTCAGAGTTTGTAACTGCTGGCTTTGAGTCTTGATCCATAGGACTGGGAAAGAAGTGACCATGGCCTTAATTAAGGTACAGTCCAAGCATTTGCTTGGTGTGAAAATGGGAAACAACGGAAATCCGTCACTAGGGCTGCCAATGATGGGGTTCGAACCGCTATCTACCTAATGCAAGCTCCACAGCTACGTGACTCAAACCACGTGGCCACGTAATTGGTTGGCCCAGTTTTATGGCCAGTTCCCCTTCTGACACCAACCCTACATCATGTTACAGTGGTGGTTGGTAGTGTGATTTATTATGTGTATCATATATGGAGAGAAGTGTATTTAGGCCACTGCAGTGAACCATACTCGGTTAAAATCCTCAGCCTGGCCAGAGTTCTCGAAACTGAAGGCCAGGATGCTGACCTTTCACCCAAGGGGCTGGACTACTACAAATTGAAGTAATATTATTATGATATTAAAGGGTTTAAAATGAACAGACCGGGCGAGTTGGCCACGTGGTTAGGAGCGCGCAGCTGTGAGCTTGCATCCGGGAGATAGTGGGTTCGAATCCCACTGTTGGCAGCCCTGAAGATGGTTTTGGGTGGTTTCCCATTTTCACACCAGGCAAATGCTGGGGCTGTACCTTAATTGATGATGCTTGCTTGTTGTTTTAAGGGTCCTAACATCGCAGGTCATCGGCCCTGTACCTTAGTTAAGGCCACGGCCGCTTCCTTCCCATTCCTAGGCCTTTCCTGTCCCATCATTGGCATAAGACCTATCTGTGTCGGCGTGATGTAAAACAAATAGCAAAAAAAAAAAATAACAGAGTGGCTCTGTGTGTTTACATTCTACAGCTATGGAGTCAAACTCTGTATTTGGGAGACAAGTGGGTTTGAACCCGACTGTTGGTTGTTCTGAATTTTCTGTGGTTTCCCATTTTCACACTGTCAGGCGAATGCTGGGACAGTTCCTGTTCATTGGCCACAGCCGATTCCTTCCACACAATTTTATTTACCATCATTAACTCCTCTACTGAGGTTGGTGTTGGGAAGGGCCTCTTGACGTGAAAACATGCCAGTTATTTGTTTTTATCTTCAATCAATCAATCAATCAATCAATCAATCAATCAATCAATACTGATCTGCATTTACGACAGTTGTCCAGGTGACAGATTCCCTACTGTTGTTTTCCTAGCCTTTTCTTAAATCATTTCAAAGAAATAAATTGGAAATTTATTGAACATCTCCCTTAGTAAGTTATTCCAATCCCTAACTCCCCTTCTTATAAATGAATATTTGCCCCAATTTGTCCTCTTGAATTCCAACTATATCTTCATATTGTGATCTTTCCTACATTTAAAGACACCACTCAAACTTATTCGTCTACTAGTGTCATTCCACACCATCTCTCCACTGACAGCTCGGAACATACCACTTATTGCACGTGATACCACTTAGTCGAGCAGCTCGTCTTCTTTCTCCCAATTCTTCTCAGCCCAAACTTTGCAACATTTTTGTAACGCTACTCTTTTGTCGGAAATCACCCAGAACCAATCAAACTGCTTTTCCTTGGATTTTTTCCAGTTCTTGAATCAAGTAATCCTGGTGAGGGTCCCATACACTGGAACCATACTCTAGTTGGGGTCTTACCAGAGACTTATTTGCCATCTCCTGTACAGCCCTACTACAACGCCTAAACAGCCTCATAACCATGTGCAGAGATCTGTACCCTTTATTTACAATCCCATATATGTAATAACCAGGCGAGTTGGCCATGCGGTCAGGGGCGCGCGGCTGTGAGCTTGCATCCGGAAGATAGTGGGTTCGAATCCCACTGTCGGCAGCCCTGAAGATGGTTTTCCGTGGTTTCCCATTTTCGCACCGGATAAATGCTGGGGCTGTAGCTTAATTAAGGCCACGGCCGCTTCCTTCCAACTTCTAGGCCTTTCCTATCCCATCGTCGCCATCAGACCTATCTGTGTCAATGCGACGTAAAGCCACCCCAATGAAGATCTTTCCTTATATAACACTGACCATGTATTAGGAGAACAGGACTAAGGGTTAGACATAAGTAAAAGGTTTGAAACATCATATTCATAACATTACACAGTTTTTGCTTATAGTTACTGAGATTTTGACATGTTGGTCAATTCCATGACAGTCTGGCTCCATGATGATCAGCATCAAGACCTTCAGTTCAGCAGGCCCTGTGTTTAATTTGCGGTGGGGTCATAATTTTAACAACATCTGGTTAATTTCTCTGACTCGTGGACTGGGTGTTTGTGTTTGTTTCAGTCCACTCCTCTTCATACAGACACAATACACCACACTACCAATCATCAAAGAAACACGCAATAGTGAACACATCCCTTCGTATAGGGTTGGTGTCATGAAGGGCATCCGGCTTTAAAACAGGGCCGAATCCAAATGTGGGACATAATTCGCATCCACAATCCCACCAGGGAGTGGGAAAATTGATGGAGGAGAAAGAAAGAAAGAAAGAAAGAAAGAAAGAAAGAAAGAAAGAAAGAAAGAAAGAAAGAAAGAACCACTTCTTCAAGATAACTTTGTACCATGATGGCTAAGAGAAATCGGCAGTCTTCAGTCAGTTTTACTGCTCAGGAGGAGGATATGGAATTTCAGGAAAAATAAGTAAGATAGCCATCTCTAACTTGAAGTTAGAATTTTTACCAACTAATTACACTGCCTTTGAATATTGTATAATAATAATAATAATAATAATAATAATAATAATAATAATAATAATGGAATAAAATATGTAATGCTTCCATTTCTATTCATATATGGTGTTGTGATCAAAGCTTTTCTCATTGTGTGTTTCACTTTCTTGCAGAAGCAGACCCACGAGGTGTTCCTCATGCTGAGCTAGGACCTGGAATGTTCCCGGCACGTGATGGGACTTCACTCAATGATGAGACCAGCTCCACATCTAGTGAAAAATATGAGAGAGATGTAACAATACTGAATCACTGCTTTGATGATATCGAGAAATTCATTGCCAGACTTCAGCATGCAGCAGCAGCATCTAGGGAGCTAGAGCGTCGACGCAGGTAAATTTAATTTAATTTTGTTCTTTCTTTCCAGGCCTTTCTGTTTTAACAGAAGCATGTAGGCCAAATATAAAGGGGAGAAAACCCAACTTGGACATGTACGTATTTTGTAGACAAACTGCAGGAAATCTTTACATTTCTTGGAGACCTTACTTCACTTTCTCAGAAGTGAACCATGACCAATCATGATTATTAGATTTCATGAAGTTCTTGCTCCACTTCTTCAGAAGTGAACCATGATTGATGACGACTGTTACCGTACGATTTCCTGCAGTTTGTATTGTCTCATAACAAAAACCAAAAAGACTATCGTACCTATTTCTATAGGCTCTGATGGCATCAGTCTAAATATTATACTACCTCAGTCAACAATTTCATGGACTGGCGCTTAGAGTGTACGCAGCCATACAACACATCATTCTTCTAAATAGTTGCCGTTGGCCACTATGCACGTCTGTCAGGTTTGGTATAACTGTTGGAAAGACTGTTGAAATACATTGACAAGAAGGTCCTTTATAGCTGCTCTTGAGGCAGTGATCATCTCGTCAGCAGAATGAAATCTATGCCTGCGTAAGAAATAGCATGTTGCAAGATCAGGTTAGTATTGGGAGTGTGACAAAATGGTAACCTGTTGCTTTGCTAGTTTCTCTTGAACAAGCACTGAAGGACATACAGGGATGTGTGGCAACAGCCAGTTATTTCTACACCACAGCCAAGGGTGCTTAAGGCGAATTGAATATCTTGGATGTTGAAGGATCTTTTTGCTGTTGTGTACAGTTGCTCCTTGTAGGGTGAACTCCATATGTACAATTCCTAATTAATCAAAACAACAGTTGCCTTTTGACCTGTCTTGTCACGTTTTTCCCCATCTTGGTGAAACAGACGTTTCCCAGGTGGCCAATTCAGTTGTAGATGATACAGAAAATACCATGCCATGTTATGTTTCTGGTTATGATCTGGTTGAGAAACGTCTCATAGTAATCATTATTACTGGTCTGATTCCTGCAAATGGTCATGCAATCATCAGACTGGTTTTACGTCTGGGTGCATGGCACACTGTGCTGGGTGACATGTGCCATGTTCAGGTCATCAGGCTGAGTTTTATGGTACGTACCATGGCTAAACTCTTCTACAGCTGCTGCTGCTGCAGGAATGTCTACCGTTTATGTGCGATTGGCTCGCATCAGCATTCCAGTGTTTTGGATTATCAATTAATTTCAGCTCATTCCTGGCAGCTCGGTACGCTTATCATCCTCCAAACTGTCTCTTCCCTTCGTAAAGAATTGGTGGCACTTAAACACGGCACTGCAGCCCGAAGCCTCGACGCTGCACTCTTGCTTCATCGTCCAAAACATTTCACTAGCAGATTTGTCTCAGTTTTGGCAGATCTTGATGTTTGCCCATTGTTCAAACTGCAACAATTTGTGTTTGTCTACTTGCATACTGCCTCTTGATGACACAAGCTCTGAAATGTCATGGCAACAACCTGTGGTGCTATCTGTCTGCTGTAGTGCACCACAGCAACACTATGTGACCAGTCCACAAACTTAATGACTATACTACATACAAAACTTGTTAATTTTCACTAACTTAATTACTATACTACATATAAAACTTGTTAATTTTCATTATCATTGAACATTAGAACATCGTCAGAGGGTCAGGCGAGCACATGGCAACGCGGAGCTGAGACAGTTGCCAAGCAGGATTTGCCGAGTAAAGTTGACTTTGTTATTTTGTTAATAGCCTATTTTAAGTTATAAGTTTTATAAGTTTATAATGTGTGTACGTGTTAGTGGTTATTGTTTACGACATGTATGTGGTTACAAGTAACTAATCTCATTTTGTTCTGTATTGAAGATAACAATAAGTAAAATTCTTTCAAGAATAAAATTTACTGTGTCCACCTATTCAATACAATACAGTAAATTTTATTCTTGAAAGAATTTTTTTTATGTATGTGGTTATTGTTTAACTGTTATTGTGTTTAAAACTTTTATAACATTTTATTGCTAAGTATTAAAGCCTATTATTTCAATAATGTCTCAAATTGCATACACATTTAAACAAAAGATTTTCATATACAGCACATATGTATTGACAAATTCCTGTAGAGAATTTAGAAGGCAGTGTATGGGAAAATTCCTGGGTGCAAACATTCCAGATAGAGAAACTGTAAGAAGACTTGTGAACAAATTTAGAAGCCTACGTTCAATTCTCGATAGAAAGCAAAGAGTAAAAAAGCGTGTGCTTACTGAGGAGAAATTCAGTGAGGTAGGGAAAAAATTAGAACATACTCCTACAAAATCACTCAAGAAACCTTCTCAGGAAACACAAATTTCGATTACCACCGCGTGGCGAGCTACAAAAATGTTAAAATTGAAACCATACAGGATCACTGTTGTTCAAGAGTTGCGTCCATGTGATAATGAGAGTAGGGTAAATTTCTGTAACTTGGTTTTAAAGTGTGTTGATGATGGATACTTGGTCCAAAATTAACAATGATCTCTGATGAAGCATGGTTCCAGTTAAGTGGACATGTTTCAAGTCAGAATAACAGGTACTGGTCTTCAGAAAAACTTGAAATTTCATACATGAAACACCCCTACATGATGTGAAAATGAGAGTGTAGGCGGCATTAACTGCACACAGGATAATAGGGCCTATATTTTTTGAAACCACAATCAATTGGCAGAGATATTGGGATGACATCCTCGTACCATTTTTTTGAACAATTGACAGACAATGCCCTGTCTGGATATTTCCAGCAAGACTCGGCAACCGCGCATGCGGCTAATGAGTCATTAATTTTAATTGAGGAAATTTTCTCCAACAGGGTAATTAGTAAACCATTGTGGCCCACAAGAACCCCAGATCTTATGGTTTGTGATTTTTATTTATGGGGAAAATTTAAAAATAAGGTTTATGCAACAAACCTTCACACTCTAGATGAACTCAAACAAAATATCACGAGAGAAATTGAGGCTATCTCGGTAGATGAACTAATGCATGTGAATGAAAATTTCCTTAGACGATGCCAGAAATGTGTAGATGCAGGTGGAGGATATTTTCAACATCTTCTGTGACAAGGTGAGTAATTATTTTCTTTTGAGTATGTGTTATTATGTGTGCTTGTTATTTACATGCGATTCGTTTGGGTGCTCTCTCGGCAGTGAAAAGGTTAAATGTGAATATTGCCAAAATTTGCAACTATCACATGTATAATACGGATATTACAGATTTAAAATTGCATAAGTCTAAAGAATAAAAAGTAGTTTGAAAGCCCAGTGTTCATTAGATTAGATCTTAGGATTGGTGAAATTGTACTTCATATCATAAATCTTGCATGCCTTGGCCAGGACTCAAACCATAGTCATGTTGGTGAGAAACCACCTACGATGTCATCCAATTATCATAGCTATGGCTTGGAGATGGACTGAACTTGCTTTGATCACAAGATACTCATATGAATCACTGTCGCCTTGGTGACATGGTCACTCAGCTATCACAACCCCAGACCAATAGCGATGGTGAGAGCATCTTTAATTATCTTAAAACAACAATTCAACAATTTCCATCAAGTCACAGCACTGCATGAGCTAGCAATTGTAAAACACAAATACTGATAAAAGACAGATAACCAGCATGCAAACAGTCATCTATGTATACAGGGTCTTTCACTCAAAGTAGGGCCGGCAAGCAGAGTGCAGCAGGTAGAAGGGCGAGTTGGTCAGACTAGCACATGGCAACTCGCTAAGCTTGGGGCCGGGTTTTTTTTAAAGGAAGAAGCACTTGTGCAGATACATTTTTACTGACACTATTAATGGAATGCATATTGTCCCCTTAGCCCCGCAGCCCAATGTGGGGTTGGGGATGAAGTGAGACTATATTTTACAGCATATTTTTACGGCTGGATACCCTTGCTGATGCCAACCTTAGTTGAGAAGATAATTAATATGAAATGAATGATGGATAAGGAAGTGGAAGGAATCGGCTGTGGCTTATGAATAGGAACTGTCCCGGCATTTTCTTGGGAGTGCAAAAGGAAAACCACAAACAAACAAAAAGTTCTCGCGACAGCCGACGGTGGGGTTCGAACCCACTCGCCTGCCGAATGCAGAGTTGGCTCCATATCCGTTGCATGTTAACATGCGTGGCTACTCTGCTCAGTGATATTATTACAGAAATATAATATAAAATTGTTGATCCAAGGACTGGTATTATCAAAATCATTAACATTTGGGGAAAAAATAATTTATCTGTAGAGGGGGTGACAGTTTGGCATGAGATTCATCATTACTGCTTTGTCTTGCACTTTCTTATAGTTCAGTACCACCCCCTATATATTCTCCATCTTCATTATCAATATAGCTCTCCAGAATCACTACTTATCAGGAAACATTCAATTTCTTCATCAGGACGCCATGATGACTACCTGTTAGCGGGAAACATGTTCCACCCCAACGAAGCTGAAATAACATCTGATCGCTTTCAAAACATACAAAATGGAGTGGTATATCTGCCATACAGAACTTCTTTGAGAATTTCAATGGAATTGCAAAGCATGACTCTATATCCCGTTCATATATGAGATCGGTGAAGTACACACTGCACCAAAACATGGATTTGGCAGACAAGGCACGGTGTTAAGTAATGTATATATACGAGTTTGGCATTGAATTTTGATTCTTTGAATCTATCATCACTGTAAGTTTCATCATGTCATAAATAAATGATCTCTCAGTTTCTCAATTAAATGCATCAACATTGGGTAAAAGAATCTAGCTGTTAAACTCCATTTCCTTTCATTAGTTCAGATATCCGGATCTATCTCTAAGTTGTTTTTGTTGATGGAGACTGGTCATCATCAGTGCCTTCTTCTCTTGGTTTCACTAGCTTTATCTTCCGGACTTCCATTGAAATTGCAATCCCTTTTGCTGTGATTAATATCTAAACCTTCTTATCCTCAAATTCTGAATTATTCAATATATTTGGAATTTTGTTTTTTGCTAGTTGTTTTACGTCGCACCGACACGGATAGGTCTTACGGCGACGATGGGACAGGAAAGGGCTAGGAGTGGGAAGGAAGCAGCCATGGCCTTAATTAAGGTGCCTGGTGTGAAAATGGGAAACCACGGAAAACCATTTTCAGGGCTGCCAACAGTGGGGTTCGAACCTACTATCTCCCAAATACTGGATACTGGCCGCAATTAAGCGACTGCAGCTATCGAGCTTGGTGGAATTTCTTTAACACCAAGACTGTCATAAGACCTATCTGTGTCGGTGCGACGTAAAGCAAAATAGCAAAATAGCAAAATAAAAATTTAAAAATACCAAGACTTCCTCCAGGACTAGACGTCATTCTTCGTGGATTACTTGTAGACAAGTAACAACTGTTTCAAAAAATTTAATCAGAAAGAAATAACAATTATATTCCAGTTCTGTTCTAGGCCTAACCAAAAAAAAAAGAAGTATAGCAAATTCTGAACTCCTCTTCAGCCTTGTTGTTTGTTTTATGTGTGAAAGGTATTAGTATAAGTTTACACTAAGGAAAGTTTACCGGTATCGTCTTTCTTAAAGAAAATTGAAAGGAGGATAAAGTTCCAGTGACCGGGCAAGTTGGCCGTGCGGTTACGGGTACGCAACTGTGAGCCTGCATCCGGGAGATAGTGGGTTTGAATCCCACTGTCGGCAGCCCTGAAGATGGGTTTCTGCGGTTTCCCATTTTCACACCAGGCAAATGCTGGGTCTGTACCTTAATTAAAGCCACGGCCGCTTCCTTCCAACTCCTAGGCCTTTCCTATACCAACATCACCATAAAACTTATCTGTGTTAGTGTAACGTAAAGCCACTGACAAAAAGAAAAAAAAAAGTTCCAGTGATTGATCAATGGATAATAGAAAAAAGCAAGTGAAAGGCCAGGTATCAAGTTGTGTTGGTACTGCTTTGGTACAGAATTCAAATCATTCATGTATGTCTCTACTACAGTGAGGCAGGTTGTCAGCCAACATTAATGAATGTTCATATTGCTCTAAAGGTTAAAGGGGAAATCAACAAGATTACCAAACAATCACTCATTGAAACATACTTTGGCATGTACAGTAAAACCTGCCTTAACGGATACCTCTCACCGCCAGACACCTCTCCTTAGCAGAAAATTTTCTAGGACCATAATTCAATCCCATGTTGTGTATGAGAAATTTACCCCTCTTGTACGGACATCTTCTATTACAGATGCGGATAAACCATAGCCACAAGAAACTCCAATTAAACCTCTCCTAACGGACACTTTATTGTTAAAAAAAATTTTGTCCTGTACAGTATTCGCTTACTTTTTGCACAGCCGGTACTTCCAAGAATTGCAAGCAGCGAAACTGTCAGGTTGCACACATTCTTGGAGGGCAACACTAAGCTATGCTATCACTCCTGGAAGTTGTGTGATATGACATGCTCGACAGCACTGGAATTCATTCTTTCACTGTCAGATTACTTTTAATTGACTCATGGGCATCTGATGTATTCAGTTTTTCATTAGTAAGCTGGTGTATTTTAACATGGCTCCGAGAAAGTTTTTAACTCCAAAAGGAAAAGGCGTAATAGACATGAGAAGTGTGGTGTGCATAAACTGTCCAAAGTGTTTAAGATGGGAAAGATGCAGGCAGCTGTAATTGTGAAAAAATCAAGAGGAACTAGTGAAAGAATGGCATTCAAATAGCAACAAACAGTGCATTAAACTGTTTCAAAGTGGTAGTTAGCTCTAAGCGACAAGTCAACGCAAGAGTGGTTCGGTAAAATAAGAAGTCAGAATGTCCCCGTATCAGGACCAGTGATACAAGCAGAAGCATTAGAATTTGTGAGAGAATTAGGTATTCGAGATTTTAAAGCCTCGAATGGTTGGATACAAAGATTCAGAAAATGATATGGTATCAACTTCATAGTGATTTGCAGAAGAATCATCCAGTGTTAATATGGATATTGTTGAAAACTGGCAATATTAAACCTTCAATCATAGACAGGTATTCTCCAGAAAGTATTTTGAATGCTAATGAAAGTGGATTATTTTTCAGTGTTTTACCCGACAAAACTTTGTATTCCTAAGGAAATCATTATACTGGTGGAAAAGTTGCGAAAGAACGTCTTGCGGTCTTGTTATGTGCAAGTATGAGTGGAGAATGGGGGAAGCCCCTTGTGGTAAGGAAAGCTGCAAAACCAAGATGTTTTAAGAATATGGACGTTATGAAGTTTGGCATTGAATGTAAAGCGAATAGGAAAGCATGGATGACCGGAGAAATATGACAGAGTGGCCAGTACAATTGGACAGAAGAATTATACTCCAGGAGCGAAATGAGTTGTTATTCCTGGATAATGCAGTATCACATCTGGATACGATTAAGTTGCAAAATATGAAGATTGCCTTTTTCCCACCGAATGTAACGTCAGTTTCTCAAGCACTTGACCAAGGAGTGAGCAGAACTTCAAGGTTATGTACCGACAGTTAGTGATGAAGCACGTTATATCAGAACTTAACGTGAATGAAGTAACCTTTCAAGCACTGATAAAGGGACTGAATGTTCTACAAGCAGTTGTGTGGATAACCAATGCATGGAAAAATATTACATCTTCAACAATTCTTAACAGCTTCCTGAAAGCTGGGTTTCCTGCTTGTGATGGACATCCCGAAATATCATCTGATATTTCTGACAGCATGGAAGCAACACAACAGTTAATTAATGCAGCAGGTCACAGGGTAGAAGTGAACTTTTAACATCAAAATTGATTCAGATATTCCAATAGTGTGTGAGTGGAGACACTGATTTTTCAGTCATTCCAAGGGAAGGAGGACAAAAAAGAAGGTTCTGATGAAAGCGGCAGTGAAGGCAATGGTAATGATGACTTTGAAGAAAATAATGAAATTAATGTGCTGCCAATAACCTCGTATAGTGAGGCTCTCAGCTATGTTAAGCAACTGAAAGAATTCTGTTCTACACAAAATGATGGAAAATGTGTAAATTTAATACAAGATTAATTGCACCTATTGGAAATCTCATTGAAGTGTACAAAACAAATAAACATTAAGGATTTTTTCATATGTTATTAATGTTTTTCTGTAGATTGCTACAGGTACTTAATGATTAAAAGTTTCAAAAATTCAAATGTTAGCCTTAAATTTAACAAGGTATGTGGTAACAGTGTACAGTGTGCTCAGTAGAGGTTTCCATAGAAGTGTTTTTATCTCTTTGCTACAGCGCATCTACAACTTTCTCATGCGAGTACAGTACAGTAAATTCTACAATACTATATACAGTTATTTGCAAAAGTTTTTAAAGCATACAATATATGGGTTATTGTGTTCCAACTTATGTTTGATGATAACCGGTTTCATACCCTCTTTCAGGCAGACACCCCTTCATAATGGACCATTTTTTTGGTCCCGAAGGTGTCCACTATAGAGAGGTTTTACTGTATTCAGAAAGAGCAACCCTACATTTGTGGGTATTAAGTACAGTGTTATTAATGAGAGAGTAATTCTCATGATGGGCTACATTACACATTGTTTATAGGATATAACTCGGGAGAAGTGTATGAATCCATTTTAACTGCTAATGGTTTTAACAGATTTCATGTGCATTATACTTTCCGGTTTTGGTGTTAAGCTTGCACCTTTGTAAATCTATAAATGGCTTTCTTATACTTTTGAATATATCCGTTTGAAATCTTTCATATTTCAGGAGTCGCAAGTCAAAGAAGAAGGACCTTGGTGATGGAATGCTGACAATGCGGGCTAAACCACCTCCAGAAATGGAGTTTATCGACATCTTTCAGAAATTCAAACTTTCCTTCAACTTGTTGGTAAGTCAGTCTTGCATCACCACCTAACAGAGGAAGGTTGTGGAATTACTTTTTTCTCTAAAATTTTCATATTTTCTAACAAAATATAGAAAAAAATGTTTTGGAATCTTGTGACCTTCAGGTAAACAACATAGAAACAATGTTTTACAAGTTGAAATTGCATAGAATGTCATTAACTTCCGTTTGAACTTCATAATTTGCTCTCTGAATATAAAAGAAAAGTGGCTTATTAAAGAAAGAAAAATCATCTTATTGATGATCTAAAATCCTCAAACCTATTTTCAAACACATCTGTTTATGTTGGAAATATTATTTCTATAATTGGAAGATATATAGGATATTGATAATCCTGACATATTTGAAAAATTAAGTTGTCCGCAAAGCCTGACCTCTGATTTAAAAGCCTTAAAATGGTCAAAATATTGAAATTACATTCTGATTTTACCATCGTCGCTTTTTCTATTGGTTTTATGTCGCACTGACTCACACAAGTCTTATGGCAATGATGGGAGAGCACAGGGCTATGACTAGGAAGGAATCAACCATGACCTTAAGGAACAGCCCCAGCATTTGTCTGGTATGAAAATGAGAAACTATGAAAAACGATCTTCAGAGCTGCCAACAATGGGGTTTGAATCTGCCATATCCTGAATGCAAAGTTCCAGCTATGTAGCCAACTTGTTCAGTCCTTATAGCTTTGAATGTTATTCAAGTATCCTTTAATACTTAACTTACCATATGTTCTCTCATTATTTGCTTTATGTCCCACTAACTACTTTTACAGTTTTGGGGCCATAAGTTCTGATAAACCCAAGATGATGTACTTTCCTGACTGGAGAGACTTCTCTAAACTTAGCCAACAGATTAGCAACAAATCAATTACTTCTCTGTCTTGAAAGAAGTTCTCTGTGCTACTGCATACACTAATTCTGATATTGGCAGGTTCCAATTTTCTAGAAGGGGATTTACTTCTCCAAGGATATCTCACCATTTGTAGTATTTTGAAGAAATATTATGTTCATTATCTTGTTGGAACAATGATTTTGTTATACAATGGGATGTATATGTTTTTCGAGTGTGCACGGGACAATCAATGAAAAATGCATTCTTGACATTTGTGTTGTTTTGTAGGGGCTCATCAAGGATTTCATTAATATAATTGAAAGTTGGTCTTGGCTTGCTATGAGCACAATGTCGGCCAAATCAGAATTGAAAATTGGCACATTAGCAGTTTGCTCGTAGTAAAGGATTTCCATGATAGTAAGTTATGACATGGAAGACTGACTCGCTTTCTTAACTACCAGAGTGGAAGTAGTTCACAGCCTTAGTGTTAAAATTACAACATGGAGAAAAGGACTTTTACATTTCTCCATCACTTCATGTTAGCAAATATAGGGAGAACTACAAAGAGACAGTAATATTGCGCTGAATAGCTTCTTTCAACTAAGTTACTCTCTGCAACACAACAGCTGACCAGGAAGATGTCCGACTGCACATGCATGCTTGCTCCCCTTCCACCTCCCCTCTTGTATCGTATGCCTCAGTGCTCCCACAGTCCAGGTGGCCTTGGTGTAATGGGAGAATGAGAATGTCACACTTTTCTTTAACTCATTGGAATATTTTGCCACCTACCAGGCGGCCGCGCATACAGTGACCATTCATACATGGACGCCTGGCAGGTGGTCTACTGAGAGGTAAGCTTTCTGCAGCTAGTTCAAGCCTTCTGTCCATAGATGGCATGGCTTGCAGTATACCTTCTGTAAGTTGAGAATCTGCTCTCTCTCTTGAAGTTGGAATGAACATCACAGATTGCATCACACAGCAGGCTCTCTAAGTAGGGCGATTACCCGCTTGATAATGAGCGGAAATGGCCGGCCCTAGTAAATATTGTATTACAAGGAACAAAATTGAACTTATATTATGGGATAGTCAGAGTGAATTGGGCAGTGATGTATTTTTAGAAAAAACAATTTTGTTTACTAGCAGTGAAAATTACAGCAGCATAAACAAAAAATTTCACGTGAGAGTGATGACGCTTTTGAAAGTGACTATGATAATGAAGTCCATCCTGCCTACAAAAAGACAAAGGAAGGTGGCTGGGAATGGAATAAAACAGGTGATAAACCATCCAAATAGGATTTTATATGAAATTCTGGAATAAAACCCATCATAAATAGGACCCTCTCTCCAGATCTCTCCCCTCTACACATTTCTCAACATGTGATTCACAACTCTTTATGAGATGAGATAGCTACTGAAAGAAACAGTTTTGCCGATCAGTTATTCACAGAAAAAAATCCCAACTCAGCCTGTGTGAGTTCACTGGGAACATTTTACAAGGCTTATAACCCTAAACTATGCCATGACCATGTTGAAAGCAAGACGAGCAAGAAAAGTGTAATGAGATACGACTGAAAGTATTTGGTGGCTTTCCATTTCGCGGAGTGTTTTAGGGTGTTTCACACCATTAAAACTTACACAGATTGTTCTTCTGGGTGCTGCACTTCACCATGTCAAAAATTAAAATTCAGTATGTTGCGGATTACGTGTGTAAATCTAGTAGCGTAGAACTGTATCTTTTGCATGAAAAAATTGTATATGTGCGCATGCTCAGTACATTAAAATTAGTATGTCAATGGGTTAATACTTCAAAGATATATGGCCACAGATTTTTTCGTTTGACACCATAAATCTACAGACCAAGAGCTTTCATCAGAGTCCTTTACTAAGTCAATCCATTCAGTAGTTCTCTCAAACTCAGGGTAAAAGAAATCAGCCTTATGTTTTGAATACATAGATCATCACAGGAATGTAGAAAGAGAAATCAAGTGAAAACAAGAAGATACAGTACATGTAGTAGTACATGAGGAGGTATCCATGACTTGTGCTTTATACACACGTGAGCATATGGTCTGCTAGGTGATATTCATCATGTTGTATATACACATCTATGTTAGGTTTGAAGTTTTGAACATGTCACTCTTTATTTTATTTTTGGATGGGATTGTTTGATAGCTCGACTGGAAATACAGTCTTACACGTGTCCCTTCATAAACACATGGATATTCTTCTCTTTGCCAGAAATATTTTGTCATGGATATAAAATTTGGTCCACTGGAATTCTAAAGTTTGGATTGGTTGATATAATTTATAATAGCCGATCAACCAAACTTGGCTCTTTCCTGCCTTGGACTGGTGAGAGCACTTACTCCATGTGTGCAGGATATTAAATTCAATTAAACGCATGAGCTGAAGTTATAAATTATGAAAACATTACAGGAATCTAATATGATTAGTGGAAAAAAATAGAAAGCTTTATAAGAATAATTTTCAAGAGTCTCCGAACTTTTGTCAATCTTGAAACTTCATTATAACTTTATAAGTCATTGCAGTATGACAAACAATCTAGATACTGTATTGAACAGAATTAATTTGTAGTATAAATATTTATTTACATAAAGTCCAAGCCATTTGTCAGGCTACATATTTGCCAATGAAAATGAATCTCAGAGAAAGACAGAATGCTGTTTGCATGTAGCATTTATTGCGATCGTGCCGGTCAAAGTATAGGAGTATAGAAGTAATTCTTGGGTGTGTCATTGTAAAACGTGTCTTGCACTTCATCGGCACATCAATGTTCCAAACAGCTTGCCTCACACTCAGGTATAACTTTGTGGCTTGTTCAGTTTGTGTATTTATCTCTCTGTCCACTTTGCCATCCTCTGGCAATGTTTTACTGGTATCTATATATTTAAAGCTGTTGAATATGTCCAGGGGCTCATTCCTGATGCTTGTGTCAACACTTCCCATTCTATTTCCCCTTTTCGCTACCGTTGTCTTGCTTTTAGCTATGATTACCTTCATTCCAAAATTTTCAATTTTGTGATTTCACAACTTAATTTGCAACTGAACTTCCTGTTCTTTATCACCCCATATAATGATATAATCTACAAATAGCATTGTTTTTACTTGACCTGTCCTCATCTCATTCACTCCATTCTTGATTTTTTCCATAATTATAATGAATTATATGGGTAACAATATACTTCCTCGTCTCAATCCTGTCTTCACTTGGAACCATCTTGTTTGGCCTAACTTAGTTCTCACATAACTTTCACAATTTTGGTAAAAAGCTTTGATCATTTGTATTGTTTCCTTATTAATGAGTTGTTCTTCTAGATTCTGCCATGCCAGATATCCTGGGACACCGTCGTATGTTTTTTAAAAATATCTACAAACTTCACTCCTGTATCATTCTACAACTTGTCTTAATATAAAGACGGGATGAAATGTTGGTCTGTCCTTTCTGAATCCAAATTGTTGTTCTCATATCTGTCTTCCATTTTTTGTCTAATTCATTTATCTAAGATCTCTGAAATATCTCAGCTGTGTGTGGAATAAAGTTGATTCCTCATAATTAACACATTTCTTCCTTTTTTTTCCCCTTTTGAAAATAGGTACAATATTATGATTCCCTTTCCCCAATATTTTGTAAATGGTTTTTTCCCTTCCATATTATTCTAAACAATCTATTCTGCCAATGCACTACACATTGATCCTTAATGTCCATTGTCACCTTGTCATTGTCTGCTGATTTTCCTCTTTTCATCCTACTTACAGCCCACGCAAACTCCCACATCGATGGTACACCTTCCAGCTCCATTGTTTGGTCTGTTGTTATCACTGGGTCTCTTCTGTCTTGCATAGGACTGTTACATTATACCAGATGGTACATCTGCACCTATTTTTTTTCTCAAACGAATGCAACATGCTACGAATTAAATGTCTCTTAGTCATATCTTATGAAGCATCTTAGAGCAATATTATATGTACACTGAAATAAGATTCTCTGCACAATGCGAAACCCATATAAGAGGCAGTAAGTGAGACCCATCTCAAAAACATTGTACCCGATTAAGCAAACCGGAGTCCAATTCTCTAATAATTTTAACAAAATGTTACTGTACAAACCGTATCCATGCCTATAGCTGTCGGTAGAGAATTGTGCACTTGATTTCTCCAAGAGATGATTTTCTTTTGATAGAAAAGTGTAGTTGCAGTATCATAGAAGATGTGATAGGTTAGGACCAATTACAGACACAGTCAGTTCATAATGGTATGTTGGTGTGTGGGTTACTGTAGTCAAGTCCTAGTTCGTGAACCATGGTCAATGGCTGAGTGACCTACTAAGTGGTTCTGAGAGACAGGATACAAGTTTGTATGGAATGGGAGTTGGCATCTCGGACATATCCTGATTCTTGGCCCTCCTTGTGCTCAGGCGGCTAGGACTATACAATCTACTGGTGGTCCCTAATCCATTAGAGGAGAGATACTCGCTGAGACTATGTGTAAATAAGTATAGGATCCTGCTTCATAGAATATTCACCGAGCACGCTCGGAACGTTTTAAGCAAGCCTCGGACCTGCGGGACTAATGGAGACCCACTTCCATTTCACGGGTGAAGGACTCCTTCGAAACAACTTGGCGAACAAAATGGAATTTGACGGGGAGCTGTCAATATTAATGGGGTTTATGGAAGAAAGTAGAGCTGGCTGAGTCAACAAAGAGGATGCATCTGGATGTGTTAGGAGTTAATGATATTCCGGTAAGGGGAAATAACGAGGAGGAGATGAAAGACTATAAAGTGTATTTGACGGGTGTTAAAAGGGGAAGGGTAGAGTGTGAGGTAGGACTGTTCCACGCAACATAGTTTCTGTTAGGCACATAAATGAGCAAATTGATGTGGGTAGATTTGGCAGTCGGAGGAATTAGGACGAGAATTGTCTCAGGGTATTCACCGTGTGAGGGTGCAGATGAGGATGAATTTGACTAGTTTTATGAAGCATTGAGTGACATTGTAGTCAGGGTCAACAGCAAGGAGAGGATAGTGTTAATGGGCGATATCATGCGAGAGTTGGGTATAGAACTGAAGGATACGAAAGGGTGACTGGTAAATGTGGAAAAGATATGGAAGCTAATGGGAATGGAAAGCGTTTGTTGGACTTCTGTGCTAGTATGGGATTAGCAGTTATGAATACATTCTTCAAGCATAAGGTTATTCACCACTACACATGGGAGGGTAGGGGTACCAGATCCATGTTAAAATATATCTTAACTGGGGTAATATGTTATGAATGTGCGGGTTTTCTGGGGATTTATCGATGATAGACACCGCTATCTTACCTGTAGTGAACGGAGTATATCTAAGACTAGGATAGAGAAAGTGAAATATGTCTGTGGGTGAATAAGGGTAGAAAAACTCCAGGACGAGGAAATTAGGCAGAAGTACCTGGACATGACTGGTAATAAGTTCCAAACATTGGACAATCAGCAGGTTTGGGATATAGAATGAGAATGGGGGGCATACAAGGATGCTGTGTTAGAAACAGCAAGGGAATGCATAGTGACAGCTGTATGTAAAGATGGGGAAAAGCGAACATCTTTCTGGAAAGATGAAGTGAGAGCAGCTTGTAAACATAGAAAGGTCTATCAGAAATGGCTCTAAACAAGGACTGATGCAGACGGAGAATTGTACGTAGATGAAAGAAACAGAGCAAAACAAATAGTTGTTGAATCTAAGAAGTCATGGGAAGATTTTGGTAATAATCTGGAAAGGCTAGATCAAGCAGCAGGCATACCTTTCTGGATAGTAATAAAGAATCTTAGAAAGAGAGGGAAAAGGAAATGAATAGTGTTTTGAGCAAATCAGGTGAATTCATAATAGATCCCAACAAATCACGGGATAGGTGGAAGGAATATTTTGAAAATCTTCTCAGCGTAAAACTAAATCTTCCTGGTGACATCGCAAACAACCAAACTCATTGGGAGGAGGAGATTGATGTTGGTGATATTATGTTTGATGAAGTGGAAAGGATGGTAAATAAACTCCATTGTCATAAAGCAGTAGGAATAGATGAAATTAGACTTTAAGTGGTGAAATATAGTGGGAAGGCAGGAATGAAATGACTTCATAGAGTAGTAAGATTAGCATGGAGTGTTAGTAAGATGCCTTCTGGTTGGACGAAATCAATAATTACACCTACTTACAAGTGAGGGGTCCGACTCGTTGGCTGAATGGTCAGCGTACTGGCCTTCGGTTCAGAGGGTCCTGGGTTCGATTCCCGGCCGGGTCGGGGATTTTAACCTTAATTGGTTAATTCCAATGTCCTGGGGGCTGGTTGTTTGTGCTGTCCCCAACATCCCTGCAACTCATACACCACACATAACACTATCCTCCACCACAATAACACGCAGTTACCTACACATGGCAGATGCCGCCCACCCTCATCGGAGGGTCTGCCTTACAAGGGCTGCACTCGGCTAGAAATAGCCATACGAAATTATTATATTATAACAAGTGAGGGAACAGGAAGGATTACAATAACTATCAAGGTATTTCATTGATTGGTATACCATGCAAGGGGTTCACTGGTATCTCAGAGGGGAGGGTGCGATCAGCGGTTGAGAGGAAGTTGGATGAAAACCAGTGTGGTTTCAGACCCCAGACAGGCTGTCAAAATCAGATTTTCTGTATGCACCAGATAATTGAAAAATGCTATGAGAGCAATAGACTGTTGTGTTTATGTTTCATAGGAAAAGAAGAAAAGATGTTTGCCGTACTGGGGTCTATGGGATTAAAGGTTGATTATTAAAAGCAATCAAAGTCAGTCTAAAATTTTGGCACTTGGAAATTGGTGCAATGATTATGGTTTGAAAATTAGCCTTTTCAAGACTAAAGTGATGTCAGTAGGTAAGAAATCCAAGAGAATTGAATGTCAGATTAGGGATACAAAGCTGGAACAGGAAGATAATTTAAAGTATTTAGGATGTGTGTTCTCCCAGGGTGGTAGTATAGTAAGTGAGATTGAATCAGGGTGCAGTAAATCTAAAGCATTGAGCTTGCAGTTGCGATCAACAATATTCTGTAAGAAGGAAGTTGGCACTCTGAAGAAACTATCTTCACATCGGTCTGTTTTTCAGACCAACTTTGCTTTACAGGAGTGAAAAGTTCACAAGTTAGAAGTAAGACATGAAAGTAGTAAGAATGATTGCTGGTACAAACAGGTGGGAACAATGGCAGGAGGGTACTTGGAATGAGGAGATTAAGGATAAGTTAGGAATGAACTTGATGGATGTATCTGTACTAGCAAGCCAGTTTTTTGGTGGGGTCATGTGAGGCGAATAGGGGATAGGTTACGTAGGAGAACAATGGCCACTGTTATGGAGGGTAAGAGAAGTAGAGGGAGACTAAGATAACGATAGACTCGGTTTCTAACAATTTAAAGACAAAAGAATGGAACTAAACGAGCCCAAAGAACTAGTTACAAATAGAGGATTGTGGTGGCAGTTAGTAAATTCAAAGAAGCTTGCAGACTCAATGCTGAAAGGCATAGTAGTCTATAATGAAGATGTATGTATGTATGTATGTATGTAATGTATGTATGTATGTATGTATGTATGTATGAAGGCTATTTATTAAGGTCAGTTTGTCTATAGAAACAAATGTAATAATGATATTGCCAAAACCTTTTTATTATGTCCTCTTTACACATTAAGCTATTTTTTTTAAACATAGTTGCCATGTTTGTTTAACCCTTCAAGCTAGTGTTAAAAGTTGGCCAAGTTTTTACCTTACAGTGGTAATAAATTTTTTGAAAAATATCACAATTTTACATGCTGTCACAAACATTGCTATAACTTCTAAACGGCTTGTCTAATTTTGTTCAAAATAAGTGGATACGCAGTTCATATCATGCAGATGTTGCATCTACATACAAAAAGGTGGCATGCAAAGTAAAATAAAGAAAGCCTATTTACCTTCTTGTTGGAATAAAATTAGAATCAGCCGATGTCCATGCCACTTGGGTGAGCATTCACTTATATTACTACCATTATGTACATCACACATAATTTCCTGCTGTGCATAATCATCACTACACTTTCATTATCAATCGGATTATTCTCATCACTACTATCACCTAATGTGTGTTTGAGAGCTGCATTAGATGCATACCATGCGAGGATACCGCCATGTTGTTTACAACAATTGACATTGATGAAACAAATTCTTTTTATGCCAACACAGTGCATCATTAGAGTAGAAGATACTCCGCTGCATAGAATGACAACCTGTGCTGTGAACTGTGCTAAAAGTTCACGTTGACAACCAACAGATGGCACGCAGATGTACATCTAAAACATCGCTAGCCTAGTCCGTATAGGTATATGTCAAACCGCTCCTGGCTTATGTTTTGTAGGTCCGTACACGTCAAATCGGCTTGAGCGGTTAAACCTTTATCATAGCAATCCACCATTTTTTGTATCGGCTCATCGTAGAACGCTGCTGCCTGTGACCGAAGCCAATCTTCAACTGCTGTTTTCACTTGCTGACTGGTGAGGAACTGCTTGAGGTAACCAAACAGATGATAGTCGCTCAGCACAAGGTCTGGGTTGTATTGTGGGTGGTCCATTTGCTCCCATCCAAAAGATCGGATTAACTCTTGAGTTTGAGCAGCAGAATGACATCGTGCATTGTCATGCAGCAACAAAACTCCAGATGACAATTTGCTACGTCGTTTATTCTTCACAGCATGCCGAAGCTTTTTCAAGGTCATGCTGTTCTCATTTAAGTTTATTCTTGTCCCTTGTAGCACAAAGTCAACTAACAGGACACCATTTGTGTCCCTAAGCACAGTTACCATAATTTTGCATATTGACGTTGTCTGTTTGGCTTTCACTTTGAGTGGAGATGGCATGTGTTGTCATTCCATTGATTGCTGCTTCGATTCGGGAGTCAAATGCGAAACCCATGTTTCGTCCCCTGTGACAGCATGGTCCGAACTTTGATCTCCTTCTTCACTGTAGCAGGACAAAAAGGTCAAAGCATAAGCCATTCTCCTGGTTTTGTGTTCCTCAGTAAGCAATCTGCGAACCCATCGCGTGCACAGTTTTCTGAAGTGCAAGGTGTCACAAATTAATTTGTATAGCACTGACCTTAAAACTTGTGGAAATTGCTGTGACAAAGTGGAAATCACAAAAGACCGGTTCTCATGGATTTTTGCATCTGCTTCGTGCACCAAATCATCTGAGATTACTGAACGTCGGCCGGATCACGGTTCAGCATGGGCATTGTCCCATCCGTCCTTGAACACTCTCGCCCATTTGTGCACCTTGTTGTCGCTCGTTGCATTCGGGCCATACACTTTACATATCCAGCAATGAATGCCCACAGCTGACATGTTCCTAAGTGTAAGTAATCGAATGAAAGACCTTATTTCACAGTCAGCGAAACGCTTAGTTATCTGAAGCATTTCAACTGCAAACACCGAACCATACACAATGATGTTACAACTGAACTGATGTTGGCCCATGCCCAAGGCATGCGCATTTCGACAGGCGCACTTCACAAAGCTACAGCCGATTGGATCTTACTAGGCCTTTCAACACCATCGTCGCTGTTGACTGCAACGGTGAGGCCCTTGCCTCCGAAGAAAGTTCACATCACAGACAGTGTCATGTCGCTCTGTGCAAAGGGAACAAGACAAAGAAAAGGTGTGCAATGTTTAGATAACTGGTCTGTGGTAAGTTCACTTCAAAGGTGACGAAAAAATGTGTGTGTGTACAGTGCGACAAATAAGTTGAAAAGCATAAAGTGACATTCATGCAGATACGTATATAATGTAACCTAAAGTGTGTAAGAACAACATTCTACCTTACTAGTGTGTTTGTTTGTTTGTTTGTTTGTTTGTTTGTTTGTTTGTTTGTTATAATAGTGTTTACAAGTCCCACATCATAACTAAATTAGGTTCTATGATGTCCGGCTCCATGGCTATATGGTTAGCGTGCTGGCCTTTGGTCAGAGGGGTCCTGGGTTCGATTCCCGGTAGGGTCGGGAATTTTAACCATCATTGGTTAATTTCGCCGGCTCGAGGGCTGGGTGTATGTGTCGTCTTCATCATCATTTCATCCTTATCATGACGCGCAGGTCGCCTACGGGAGTCAAATCAAAAGACCTGCACCTGGCGAGCCGAACATGTCCTCCGACACTCTTGGCACTAAAAGCCATACACATTTCATTTCATTTCATTTTAGGTTCTATGATGTTTCTGTACTCAATTTGAACCTCTTTATGGTACCAATATCCTCAAGAAATGAATATATGTTACTATCGGTCAAAATTACCGCTTCGGTAAAAGTAGGTAGAAAGAATGTTTGTTATTCCTAGTGTTAATGATCATGGCCACCAGGCAGGCTTGGGATGCTCTAGTGACATCTGGAAATAATGAAGATAATGTTCATAGTGAAATTGCATACAACTTGCACACAGGCTCACAGGACATTGGGAAGGAACTGAACATCAGCCCTGTATCTGTACTGCACATATTACACTGTCATAGTTCCACCCCTGCCATCAACAACTACACCAGAAACTTCATGGAGATGACTTGTAAAAGCGGATGGAATTTTTGCAGTGGATATTCCAAAGAGTTGAAGCTGATGTGATATCTTAACGGGTATTCTCTTCAGTGACGAATCCTGTTTTCACAACAATCGTTACAGCTTCCATTACTGGAGCATTGAAGATCCTCACTGGATAGGCATATATTTTTAATTTTTTATGACTGTTAGGTTCTTCAGTCTGCCAAAACTAATTTTGAATAAATAAATTTATAAACTATCTGAAACAGGAAACATTTGGTAACAGAATCATACCTGTAAAAGAAAGACCATCATCAGATTTTATCAAATCGAACTCAAATATGTTTAGAAATATATAAACATTTATGTTTATTTCTATTTAAATCCTTAAAAACTTGAATTTTGGAATTTTTAATGAAGTCCTTGCTGTTCTCCACTCGAGCATGGAATCTGGTGATGTTCCTTCAAGAACAAAACATGTCATTCTATTTTAGTTGATCTTTTAATACTTTTATTGCAGCCAAATCACCATAAAAAGAGAGGTAGAATACACTAAAATTGTGCACCTGCACCTTGTTCTGCATAGCCTTTAATTGATTTTGTTCTTTTGAGTGGTAGCGTTCACACACCTCCACATTGTTGACATTCACAGGTCTCTGTTGGTTCATGGTAAGATGTGTTGGGACAAATAATATGGTGTAAACCATACACTGCCAATCTTATAAACATGTGCTTCATCTCGCAGTAGGATGTTGTCCACGTCCGATCTATTATGGCCCCGGTTGCATAGAATTCTGGAGGTATATCATCATTCTCTTTTTTTTTGTTGAGTGATGTTAGTAGTTTTTCTGAGGCTGTAGTGTTGGGTAGAGGCAAAATTATTTTGAGGTCTTCAAGAGGAAAGATTCTTCTGCGAGGAGGTAGACGAATCATAGTCTTTGATACTCTGAACGCTCTTTTGATGTATAGCGCATTTACGTTTCCTAGTACTGATAGGTTCATTTCTGTGAGGTATGACCATATGATTTCTATTCCATACATTAGTATAGGCATGATTTTAGTTCTGAAAAGTGCCGTTGCCGTCTCTAAGCCCGGGGTTCTTACGTAGCGTATTTCATGCATCACTTGTACCGCTTGTGGTGTTTTCTCTGTCACATACTTTGTGGAACATTTAGCACTTGCTTGTTACTTTAAGAGCTACTTAAAAAACAAACATACAACCTGTGATAATAAAGTTTGGTGAATAGTCCTGTACTATCAACATAGATGAACAATGCACGACAGTGACCTTACTGTCCTTCGAAATAGTCCCCTCCCATAACTATGCACTGCTGAGATCGGCGATACATGTCCTGGAAACTTTGCAAGAAGGCTTCCTTTGGGATGGTGTTCAAAAGCCTCGACACATTTCGTTGGATGTCAGGAATATCATCAAATCTCTTTCCTTTCAATGCGAGTTTGAGTCGTGGGAACAGGGAGAAATACTGTGAAGCCTCTAAACGTGCCTGCTTCTGATCGTCCGTCAAGTGATGTGGCACAAGATGAGAGCACGCTTTCCTCTTCCCTAATTTCTGGGTAGCGATTTATCACATTGATTCATGGTTAATCTGCCGTTCATCCGCTATCATGCGCACAGTTAATCACCAATCGTTCGTGATTAATGCCCTCACCTTCTCAGTGTTTTCGTCACTGACGGCGGTCGCCGGTCTTCCGCTACGGGGGTTGTCAGAAAGACTTTCCTGGCCTCCTTGAAAACAGGCGAACCACTCGTACACACACTTCAAGGACCTTGCTTGATCTTCATAAACACATATCATCATCACATGCGTTTCTTTTGGTGTCTTGCCAAGCTTAAAACAAAACTGTACATTGATCTTTTGGTCGTTCATGTTCCAGTTTGCACTTCAGAACCAATGCACTAAACATGCACTGTGTCAAACAGGTCTTACATGGCACACACGCGATGCTCAACTGAACAACGTTGGGAGCAGGTGGTCAAAACCTGCTGCTACGCAGGTGCAGCGTTGTGTATCGCCAGTGTTGCCGGATCGACCGTTCTGACTTCATTCACCGAACTTTATTGTCACAGGTTCTAGTACAATATCTGGAATATGATAACTGATCATGATTTGTATTTGTCTTCATCAAAGTAACTCACATGAACTTTAACAATGAAATAGCAATATTCTTCCTGCATTGGATTCGAACCTCAGATTAAGGAGCACCAGTTTCCTTCTCCAGCTCTTAGCGCACTCAGCTCTATCGCACATTGCCACGGTGTGCTGTTATATCAATACTATTTCCAGTCATTCAGCTATCATATTCCCTGTACACAATGTTTTCATGATATAGGATTTTCACCATTCCCTACCATAATTAAATATTTTATCATTAATGCTGATTTCATTGACATGAATAAACTAATCATAGAAATTGTAATGAGGCCAGTTATGGGTAGGTTAGGCTATAATCTGCAGGTCTGCATAAAACTAAGCAAACGGGTGCAACTCTACCACCCGGTATAATTATCGAAGTACTCTTTCCATCTCTGGAGTATGCTCTGATGGCCTGTCAGCACTTCATGCTTTTTATTTATAATAAAGCTAGTTCTTTCTTGGTCTTTATCCATTGTTTTAACAACTTCTTGTTTCACTGTACATTTTTTTTGTAACATGCCTTTAAAGTCAATCTAACATTTCTTTTTCTATTTTTGTTCTATTTTTGTATGCTTCTTTTTCATGACCTTGTACCCTATCTCATTCTCAGCTGTCCTGTTTTTCTTCAGGTTTTCCATCCAGCCTTCTTAACCCTATCATTCCACAATAGCCCACCTGGTGGCCATGGCCATTAAGGCGCAAATCTTTGTGGTCCAACATCATAGTTAGCTGGTTCGAGCATGTAGGTGGGGAGGAAAAAAAAGTCTCCATCAGATTGTTGGCCAGCAGGGTAGGAGGGGTGGTGGTATACAATTTCTAATCACTAGATTGTGTGCCAAAGCCTGCATTCAGTCCCAAACCCCTCCACGGTATTGATATGGAGTGAGGGCGTATGACGCTGTTTGATGGTGATTCGTCCATCGGATGGGGACATTAAGCCTTGAGTAGACCCCTTGTTGTTATTCGACAGGAGAAGGCTATATACCAACACAAGATTTCACCCTCTCCCTACATCATCATCATCATCATCATCATCATCATCATCATCATCATCATCATCATCATCATCATCAGCAAAGCACACCCAGACACTCAAGCTGTCCACTGGCATTAACTAGAGGGACCTGCACCAGGCCCCTTAGTAGGCCACAAAATCAATCAATCATGTGCACAACTTCTTAGCAGAACCCCACTTGCAAAATTTTTGCTAGCAATATAAACTACCATTCACAACAATTTTGTTTTTCCATTTATTGTAGAGACTGAGTAATGAACAGTCCTTAAATGTAGCAGTAGAGAGAATGTACGAGCAAAAATCTTGCCAGCAATGAAGGTCATGATCCGTTACTGGTTGTACGTACTGCATACTTACTTATTGTTAGCTGTTCTGATGTGCTCTTTTTGTCCTTATGTTATCCCTTGCAATGTTTTTGTAGTTTCTGTAGAGTGAATCCAATTAATGTTCCCTTACTCACAATTGTGGAGCATAAAAGTTGTCAGGCTGAGTGGCTCAGACAGTTGAGCACTGGCTTTCTGGCTCCAACTTAGTGGGTTCGCATTTAAAGGAGCTCCTGCAAGACAAAATTCTGGCACCTCAGCATCTCTGAAAACCAAGAAAGGTAGTCAGTTGGACATCAAACCAATAAATGTTTTAGTATGAAGTCATTGGTTGCATGTAATGAACTTCATCCTTAACATCTGTATTGATGTAATATTCTGATCAAACTGTTATCTTTTTAAAAGAATCATCATCATCATCATCATCATCATCATCATCATCATCATCATCATCATCATCATCATCATCATTTCACTTTATCCAGCTGTAGCCGGATAGGGGCAAATATGGTTCCTCTCCGCTTTCTTCGGTAGGGGGCACCCTAACATTTTCAGAGGCACCATATCTGCTTTATCCATATAGGCTATTGTTACGATGGGCTCACTACACCCAAAGGCATTTTATACTTACTGCCAGGTTCAAAATTAGGCCGCCCCTAACATGGAGTCAGACGCCTTTCGTAGCCGCTCCTCTGGAGTCAGACGCTACAGGTTTGCCCCTTCCACCATCTCCACCATACTGAAGTCCACCTTCTCAGCCGTAGATGCCATTGAGAAATACTCCATTAATGGCCGGTTTCTGGTACACCACAGTTACCTGTAAGTTACCTAAATGTGCTTGTAACTTTAACTGTGCTTTTAACTTTAATGAGTTTCCAGAAACTTAAATCCAGATTTATAAGCCCTGCTAATAAACAGTCCAGATATCGTCATTTTAGTATCTCTCGTCCTCCAGTAGATGTCTCTACACAAATGTCTTTAGGGTTATTTTGGTAACCTCTAGTTACTTTTACAAGCAGAGGTTTTTATAATGAAAACTGGTTGGCAAACATGTACACAGTCTTCTCAATCTGATTCATCATGTAATAATCTCTCATAATATGAATATATGTACGATCTAATAATGCAAAAATTAGATATATGCAGATATCGTCCTAAATTTCAACTTGATCGTTATTGTCACTAAAATTATACAAATACACCGCAATTACCAAACAGATCAATGTTCACTGATCCAGAACACAACAAGCGTAAACAAAAATAATCATTAAAATGAAAACATGCAGCACACTTTGGAATCTATCATTCCAGCACTGAAGTTCTGCACTGATGGTGCGATATCCATTTGTTCTCGCGGCAACTGTTACAGATTTTTTTAGTAGACTGCAAACAAACCAAACACTCCCACTTAAAACACGCATATGCTGTTTTTCTCTTGAAGGATGCTGGACATGTACGGAAGGATTGCTGTTTCTTCAGTTTTTCTGCCATATCGCGGCGCCGAGTTTTGTGTGCAAAATGTTGCTTATTCCTGCTCGTATTTCTCTGGGAACTTGCTCATTTATCATTCTTCTTCGACATGTAATTTTACCTGATCAGATGCCAAACCCTTCAAGAATTCCTTTCTGGGTTTTCATGGCACAACTTGAACAACACAAAAGCATTAACAAACTGCAATCTCCAGTAGCCAAAAGAAAATAGCCATATCACTAAATTTTACATTAGTAGTTCCCTAATGTACTCCTCGAACTGAGGATTTGTAGTTCTTAATAACTGCAACGGTCTAGTCATTTGAGGTGTTTTACTTACACTGACCACGCAACGTGCATTGACAAAAATACTATCGTAACTGCTGACGTGAAATCCACTTGAGAATTTCAATCAAACGTAGTGAGCTAACCTTGACCCAGGGTGTGAAGTGTGTTGACACAGATAAGAATGTAACATAAACTAAAACTCCCTGCAAGATATTTAATTAAAGAAGTTCAGATATTTTATGTTTGGGAGTCTGTGAGACTTCACGTTTAAGGATATGACAACATTAAAAAAAAGCAATGAAAAATTGGTATTTAATATTCACCAGGTTTATATTAAATGCATGCCGGTACCTAATATATTTATTATTTAGTACAAATGTAACTATTAATGGTAAATACTCCATAATTTCAGACTGGGTGTTCACTAACTCTTGACGAAAGAGATACTCTCGTAGCCGCACTGAAAGATCAACGTGAGCCTGATGGAAATGTGTTTGATTCGAGTTCTATTCTATTTGACGATTCATTTCCCGCATTGGAAGATATATCTACAGTAGAGGCGTCATGCTCTGTGGAGATTTTAACCGAAACAGCTGAGACAGATGACTCCATACAAGTGGAATCGGTGACTAAAGCCAGTGATAATGTGGAAGTAAACGTACTGACCAAAATATAGTTGACTCCAACACACCCAAGCACATTAAAACTACAATGAATCACTGTAAATATATTATAACCAGTTCATTATCACTTGTTAATATTTACGAAACTAATACAAAACCTTGTACGAAACAGTATGGAGTGGTGCCTCACATCGGTGTTCATTGGAATCGGTTCTAACAAAGAGGTAACTACAGCACCAGCTACAGTTACCATTCGTTGCGCAGATAACTATGAAAATGCCAATAACTGTAGTATCAGAAACTCATTTTAAACTATCATCATATTAAGTTACTGACAACTACGCATCTAGAGATACCTGTCATTCCAGATACCGGCCATAACTGTTCTAAATTAAAAGAACATGTATCGCTCCTCACTGGGGACATCTTCAGCTTATAGAAGATACAAAGGTTTACCAAAATATATAGCAAATAGTTAACAAGTAAACACTCTAAAATTAATTGTAAAGTTTTTGGAATATTGCATATTAATAACACTATAGTCTTCTTTTTGTAGAAGGTGGGCTCTTCTCAATTTGATTTGAAGTCATTGTTTGTAAACAGTGTGAATATTACAGAGCTTCATCTATGAAGTCTATCTTTATCAAATAAGTACTTAGGTACCTGATAATTAGGATATCTTTGTAATTAAATGAATTTTGATGGGCAAAACTGCCATAGTTCCAATACTACTGATAAGCCTTTGTTCAAGTTTTATGGGAAATGTTTCAAGAACTGGGAAAAATGTAGGCTATTGTGTGACTGTACTTCCATTCCTTAGTGGTTAAATAGACTTTGCGAAAGATACTATGTTTACAGCTATAATTGTACAGGATTTCACAAATGTCTTCTGCACCAAATGTTATATTTGTGTTTTAAAAAATCTAAATTTGGAGAAGTTATGGCATAGTACAGTGAGTTGCTCTAATCGATTGGCTGGCAGGTGCATCCAGCTTATCTGCCTCCTGTTGACTCATCACTGCCCGCTCCGTGGCATAGCAATAAGGACAGCACTTCGCTCACTTTATCCGTGCATGACATGAGATGACAATTAAAATTAAGAAAATTAGTAATTAAGAATTAAGAAAATAAGCTCATAACCTTATGACAGAAGATGTTGGAAATGTTCTCCTCCTGCATCCACACATTTCTGGCATCATCTTAGGAAACTCCAATTCACACACATAAGTAAATAGAGAGATGGATAATCTGCCCACTTGATAGTATGTATTAAAATTTTATTTACATTTCACACTTTATAATATATAGTACCGGTACATGTTTTGAGAAATATGTTCATTCTCTTCTTCAGCTATATAGGTTGAAATTCATACATGAAATTCCGACCTAATGGAACAGCCCCCCAACTAAGAAAACCACAACTATGTGATGTACAATATGACATATTAAAAAATTGATAAATAATGCCATTATTTATAAATGTTTAATTGTTTCATTAGGTCTTAATGTAATATATGAATTTTAACTAATATATCTGAAGAAAAGAATTAACATATTTCTCAAAACTTGTATTATATATTCTAAAGTCTGATATGTAAATATATTTCTAATACATAGTATTCACTAGGCGATAATCCATCTCTCTATTTACTGTGATTATGTCAATACAGGCCCAATACTGGCCATTATGGTCAAGGTAAATTCTATATATAGGCTACTGTATAAAATAAGAGTTCTGTCTGTACTTTGCTCAGAAATTGAAAAGAATGGTATTTCTGTATCGGTCATGTCCACAGTAACAAGGAAATACATTTTTTACTTTTCCGTAATGTCTGTCTGCCTGTCTGCCTGTCTGCCTGTCTGTCTGTCTGTCTGTCTGTCTGTCTGTACATGCATCACTAAAAAACGGCTAAAGAGAATTTAATGAAAATAACTACGCAAAGTCAGGGAATAAGTCACTACAATCCAGGCTATAAGTAATTTTATTCATGCTGATAGAAATGGTAGTTTAGGGGAAGGCCTAAAACTTAACTTTCAAATATTTATATTATTAGTGGTCCTATTTTAATCAAAATTGGTATGCGAAGTCGGAGAATAAGTCGCTACCATCTAGATTATAAATAATTTTATTCACGCTGAGTGAAATGGTAGCTTAGGGGAAGGCCAAAAATTTAATTCTTAAATATTTGCATTATTAGTGGCCCTATCTCAATGAAAATTGACATGCACAGTCGGAGATTGAGCCTCTATAATCTAAGCTATAAATCATTTTATTCACGCTGGATGAAATGGTAGTTTCGGGGAAGGCCTAAAATTTAATTCTCAAATATTTATATTATTAATGGTCGTATCGATAAATACTACATAACCAAAGTTATATAGAATTAAATTTATGACCATTTATGCCTTATACATTTTTACCGTACCAGCTATGATAACACAGATATTCCTGAATATGCAATTTTGTTGCTAAGTCCATATCAACACCGAGCCGCGAAAAAATGGGTTAACAGAATTTAATGAAAATCAGCATATAGAGTCGGGGAATAAGAAACAACAGTCTGAACTATAAACAAATTTATTCACCCTGGATTGAATTATAGTTTATGGGAAGGCGCCTAAAATGTAATTTTTAAATACCTATGTTATTGGTCCTATCGAAAAGTATGACATAACAAAAGTTATAGAGAATATATTTTCCGATCATTTATGTTTTATTCAGTTTTTTTTTCTATTTGTTTTATGTCGCACCGACACAGATAGGTCTTATGGCAACAATGGGACAGGAAAGGCCTAGGAGTGGGAAGGAAGCAGCCGTGGCTCCAGCATTTGCCTGGTGTGAAAACGGGAAACCACGGAAAACTATCTTCAGGGCTGCCGACAGTGGGGTTCGAACCCACTATCTCCCGGATGTAATCTCTCAGCTGCGCGACCCTAACCCCACGGCCAACTCACCCAGTTTATTCAGTTTTACCATACGGACTATGTTACGAGTGATATTTCAGAGTCGGAAGAAAATTAAATGTGAAGGCCTACAATATCGAAAGCGCATAACATTCATCAACAATAACATTACATTGACCATTGTTTGTTGTGATGTTCTTTGTCTCTTATGCTGCCTCTCAACTCCGATAGATGGTATTACTGCTGCGTACCGAGTATAACAGTCTGACTGAATATTGGTGGGAAATAGCTGGGGTGTTAGAGAACTTTCTTCTTTAGCATGCCATTCTTCTGGTTCATACATTTTCTGATGCTGGTCGTACGTAACACACTGGTTCATTGTAGTATTCCTGCTGTTCGATCCCTACTCTGATACGCTGTTTTGAATGAGCATTGTGCATACTTAAGGCAGAGGCTCACGTAGTAGTGGTGGTGGTGGTGGTGGTGGTGGTAGTAGTAGTGGTAGTAGTAGTAGTAGTAGTAGTAGTAGTAGTAGTGCCTGGTCTATAATAACAACTTAGGCCTATAAAAATTATAGCACCGCTCAAAATTCAGCCCTGGAAAGAGCGTTTACTAAGAAAAGCTTCTTCCTCTTCACTTTTATTCTATTCTGCATTTATTTTATTCCAAATTCTCCTCTGGCTTGGAAGAAAAATTTGCCTCCAATTCAGATAGATTTTTCCAGCGCCAGTGTAGTGAATTAAGATTTTTCACTCATCGGGTACTCCTAGGAAACAGATTAGTAAAAGGGCATAGTTTTTGCCCTGCGAGTCTTCACTAATCGACGCCCTCCCCGCCGAAAAAAGACAAAGTGTGTTCACGGATCACGGCTGTCTGCAGCTTTGATCATTCCAGCTCTGGAACTTTGGACTGTTAGATTGGCAGCGTAGTCCTGTTCGTTAAAAGTGAGAAAATGTGTGGTTTTTCATTTGATCGGTATTTCATATGAAAGCGTTGCATTTAATCGCGGCATTCCTACTGACGTCATTGTAATGACCTATGTTCGTTTCAGTTGGGAAAACCACTAATACAGTCTTTCTGAGGATGTAAAATTGCAGGTGGAGAGTGAGTGTCTACTATTATAATGAAAACTCCCCAACCTGATTGTGACTGATGGTAGGTAAGCGGGCCTACCATTACAATGAAAATTCCCTAACTCAGTCTTCATATGAGAAAAGACGTTTGGTGACTTTCCCGTCACGTTTCTAGGGTAACGTTAAGAGCTATGCAATTTAATACAATCTTGCTCACAATGCGAACACTATCTAACCCAGAATTCTGTATACAATGTAAAATTCTGTTGCGAAGCATGGGTCATCAGTTAGTTAATAATAAAAATCACATGGATAGTTTTGACATCCGTAATTGAGGCTATTTCTCTCCAGATATGTTCTTTCTGTTCGTCCAACGTGCAGGGTTTCATGCATACACATTACATTTTTAAGCTCCTCTATAAATAACAAACAGTTCAATCTGGGGACCGTGATGGCCATAAATCCATACTAATAACGCGGTCTTCAAAAATTTCCTCAAGTTTAATGTGCTGTTAGTTGTATGTGCAGTGGCAGAGTCTTGCTGAAAATATCCATTTCAGCAGTCAATTCATCAAAATATGGTTTGAGTATATTATCCCTGTATCTTCGTGCATTAATTGTGCCCTGAAAAAAGATGGGTCGTGTAATTCTGTATCCATTCACAGCGCACCATACTCAATCCGTTCGTCATGTAGAGTTTTTTTGTATATACGATGGGGGTTTTCTGTACTCCAATATCTGTCATTCTGTGTCGAAACATACCCATATAAATGGAACCATGGTTCGTCAGAGAAAATATATTAAGCATGGATCAGTTATTTCATCATGAACTTTTTGCAACATATAATTACAAAAACGTACCCGCTTATCATGATCACATGGATGCAATTTGTGTACTACAGTTACCTTGTATGGTTTCAATTTTAACATTTTCGTAGCCTGCCATGCTGAGCTCTTCGAAACCCCAGCTTCTTGTCGTTTTAGGGATTTTGTAGGTGAATGTTTTAATCTTTCTGCGATTTCATTACTTTTTCTCATTAAGTACACATTTTTTAACACTTCACTTCTTATTGAGTAAAGAACCAGTTCCTTCATATTGTTTAAGAGTTTCTGCATGGTCTCTCTATGTAGAGGGTGTACACCTGGAAATTGTGTTATAGATCACCTAACAACCTCCCTGCAAGACTGTTTTCACATAATTATCATACATAAATACCCTTTCCTCTACCGTGTACACATGCAGAAGTATTATGAGAATTATACCCCAAAGTAACACGTTACAACTCTAAAAAAGTTGGAGCGACAGATCAACACTTAATACGTGTTCTAAGCACAGAGCTGAACTGCGAAGTGTGGGCATTCCCATGCTGTCGCTGCGCTGTGTAACACACTTTTAACTATCTTAGTTTGAAGCTTGATGTTTTATTCCACCTAATCAATACATATATTTTATACAAATAGGACTGGTTTCGACCATATGACTTGGTCATCTTCAGCTATTCATTTAAACAAGTTAAACCAAAATAAGGGCACAATCATTATATAAAATGGGGTTTGTAAACTCGAGTTAAAAATATAAATACATTGTGAAACACTTTAGTCCACATTAAAATTCTTTAATTTTCACATGACACTAGTCTCCTGAATAATGAGAATAAACTAATTTAAAAACTTGATAGGAATGTTCCAGTTGTGTATAGGTTGTATCATACAAATTAATAATGTTTTAAAATATTCAATACCGAACTCGATAGCTGCAGTCGCTTAAGTGCGGCCAGTATCCAGTATTCGGGAGATAGTAGGTTCGAACCCCACTATCGGCAGCCCTGAAGATGGTTTTCCGTGGTTTCCCATTTTCACACCAGGCAAATGCTGGGGCTGTACCTTAATTAAGGCCACGGCCGCTTCCTTCCCACTCCTAGCCCTTTCCTGTTCCATCGCCGCCGTAAGACCTATCTGTGTCGGTGCGACGTAAAGCAACTAGCAAAAAAAAAAAATTCAAAAGATTATGTACAAATTACAGGCAAAACAACCTGATAATGGTTGTTAAGATGTTCAGAACAAATACAATCTGTGACAATAAAGTTTGGTGAATGATGTCAGAACGATCGATCCGGCAACACTGGCGACACACAATGCTGCACCTGCGTAGCAGCAGGTTTTGACCACCTGCTCCCAACGTTGTTCAGTTGAGCATCGTGTGTGTGCCGTGTAAGACCTGTTTGACACAGTGCTTGCTTAGTGTATTGGTTCTGAACTGCGAACAGGAACAAGAACGACCAAAAGATCAATGTACAGTTTTGTTTTAAGCTTGGCAAGACACCGAAAGAAACTCATGCGATGCTGGTACGTGTTTATGAAGATCAAGCACTGTCCTTGAAGTGTATGTACGAGTGGTTCACCTGTTTTCGAGGAGGCCGGGAAAGTGTTTCTGACAACCCCCGTAGCGGAAGACCGGCGACCAACATCAGTGACGAAAACATTGAGAAGGTGAGGACATTAATCACGAATGATTGGCGATTAACTGTGCGCATGATAGCGGATGAACTGCATATTAACCATGAATCCTTGCAACAAATCATTACCCAGAAATTAGGGAAGAGAACAACGTGTTCTCATCTTGTGCCACATCACTTGACTGACGATCAGAAGCAGGCATATTTAGAGGCTTCACAGGATTTTGTCGAAACGGCGAATGCAACACCAAATTTCTTGAACTGTATTGTCACTGAGGATGAAACCTTGTGTCTCAGGTACAACCCTGAAACGAAATGGCAAAGCATGGAATGGCATTCTCCAGGATCCCCTCGTCGGAGAAAAGTCAGAGCCGAAAAGTCACGCATCAAACTCGCTTTGTAAGGAAAGAGATTTGACGATATTCCTGACATCCAACGAAACGTGACGAGGCTTTTGAACACCATCCCAAAGGAAGCCTTCTTGCAAAGTTTCCAGGACATGCATCACCGATCTCAGCAGCGTATAGTTATGGGAGGGTACTATTTCGAAGGACACTAAGGTCACTGTCGTGCATTGTTCATCTATGTTGATAGTACTGGACTATTCGCCGAACTTTATTGTCATAGGTTGTAGTTTAATTTGGGCCATGAAATAATTATTTTATCTGAAACACATTGAGTCCTATGAGAATAACATGTATATCACTGTCTATTGATCAATCATAGTATGAATATAATGTGTGTAGTTTATAAAACAAGTAGGTAGGCAAAATGGTCAGTCATCAAAGATAGCACATTTGAAGGATATTCCGATGTTCTTAAAGGGATTTTGCATCCGTCCTTACGGGCGTTAAATGGGGATATCCTTCGAGGTTGCTGCACGACACCTGGCCCAGCTGTCAAAGACACTCTGTAATGGGAAGTGATGAGTCAACAGGAGGCACATAAGCTGGGCACACCTGCCAGCCAACTGATGAGAGAAACTCACTGTAGATAATGGAAGCCACTTTGATGGTTGAGAAGTATAGCATTCTGTAGATATCTCAGTTGATTCTGACATACTTGGACCTTAAAAGGACATGTAGATACACAATTGAAGTTTAAATCCATACCAAAAATTCGGAAACTTATGCTGGCACAATTAATCCTGCACCTGCTAAGAAATCATGGCATTTTAAATTTGAGTCCCAAAGGCACAAAGAATTTCTTATATTCACTTCCAAATGCATTCTTCAAAAGATCATGAGGAGCTGTTCTCAGCAACACACTTCACATAGAATTTATTATTTAATGCTGGTATGGGTTCCTCTCTGCCCATAGTTCGCCAGTGAAAAGCTCTTATGTAGGAACATTTACCTACAAAAGTAATTTAGTTGCAGGCAGGTAAATAAGCCATTTTACCTATTAGTTGTTACAGTGTGATGAAAAAGACAGGTTTGTTGTCTCTTGTGATAATATTTCTGTGTAGTTGTTGTGAGGTATTTCCTAAGTAAAACTGTGGTCTTTATGTAAATATTTGTTTTTTGTTTTTGTGAAACAATACTTCTGTATTATTTCAGGCCAAGCTGAAAGCTCATATTCATGATCCAAATGCACCTGAATTGGTGCACTTCTTATTCACTCCACTGGCACTAATTGTGGATGCATCTCATGATACACATTATGGACCAAATCTTCCTGCAAAAGTTGTCTCACCTCTTCTGACTCGAGAAGCCTTCAATTTGCTTATCAATTGTGTCACCAGTAAAGAAACAGAACTCTGGCATTCATTGGGTGATGCATGGCTTATACCAAGGTATGTATTTTTTCTTTTTTTTTTTTCCACTCAAAATAATTTATTTAGACTTAGACTTTCATTGTAGAATACCATTTGTAAGCCTTCAGCACTGGACTTTGTAAAAGAGAATCACTTGTAGGTGAGAATGAAGTAATTGTGAGGATATAGAAGGAGTACAGCTGAATAAGAAGAATATGAAATCCGACAATGCTTGGTCAGCAAATTAAGGTGGTGTTCAGTCTGGTGAATACCAATAGTTTGAATTCCATTGTAGGTAAAATTTGAAATAGCTTGTTTTAACACAGGGAAGGGTTTCTTTGTGGATTCTTTTCCGCTTAATGAATAGTGCATTTTTCTAGCTCAGTAGTAATACTTTAGTTCCTGTATTATTGACTAATTGTATTTTGTGTACAATTTCAGAGATCAGTGGAAAAGTTATGTTGCTCCCTACCATCCAGTTTTCCTCGATGGTTGGTCACCGGAGTATCCTGTAGCAGATGATGCACCAGCAGCTCCAATGAGTTCTATGCCTCCTGCTGAAGATAAGAGACCACAGCATGAGGTATGCTATTCCTTCTTACCTATAGATTATGTAGCAACTGTGATTTAATTCTGTTTAATAATTATTACTATTTTGAATACTTGCCATTTGGGTGCTTTTATGCTTCTCTTTGGAGTGAGAAGACAAGAGTCCAAAGTCACCTAGCCGTCTCAATGGGTAATTGTTATCATATCAACACGTATACTGTTTTGTGTTGATTTCTCGAGAAGAAATTAATGTGAATTCAAGTGCCTAAGTGCTGCTGACAGTGGGGTTTGAACCCACTATCTCCTGAATGCAGTCTCACAACTGCATGCCCTTAACTGCACTGTCAACTCACTCGGTTTTAGGGAAATGAACATATGCTGACAATACTGACATGAATGATACTTATTCTAGTGGTACCTCCACAGAGCATTATGCACTGACTATGTTGGTCGAGTGGGAGCAGAAAGGTTTTCATTCATCTCTAGCCTGGATGAACTGCCCATTTGCTTGAGTGCTTTGCTTTCAACAAGATGTTTTGATGTGTAGTGAAAAGGGTGAGTATAGTGAGCTTGTACTGACAGTCTTGATGCAAGAAACTCCCACTGAAACACATGACCTGCACAGAAATTAACTGGGGATCATGGAGTTTGATTTAATCTTGCTTGCATAGTTGATTACATCAAACTAACATAGGTATAACTAGAAAGGGAAATGTAGAAATTGTTAGAATAGTCGGAGAGGAATGTATACTACCAGTCAAAAGTTTTCAATCACCTATTAATAAAAACTATATACTTTATTTCAATGTACAAATACACTGTAAAAACCAAATAGACCAACAAAATAAAAATCTTCTCTCTCTATGATTAAGTACCATATGGTTTCGATTTTAGCCTCTTCAAAGTATCCACTCTTTGCCCTCAGAAAAGCTGCACACACTCTTGGCATTCTGGAGATAAGATTTTGTAGTGTTTTTGGAGCTTTTGTAGTCCAACATGTCTGAAAATTATTCCATAGACCTTCAACATTAGATGACCTCAGTTTTCTGGCCTTCCTGTAGAGTTCATCCCATAAGAGTTCAATGGGATTTAAGTCAGGTGACTGACTTGGCCAAATCATATTTTTCAGTTCCCCACATTTCTCTTTTCTGTTGACATACCCCATGCACAATTTAGAAGTATAATTGGGATCATTGTCCTGCTGCAAAACAAACCCACGACCAATAACTCTCTTGCCAGATGGAACTGCATTGTTGATCAGTATCCTGTGATATTCTTTGATATCCTTCCTTCTTTAATGTGTCATTAATTCTCACTAGATCACAGACTTCATCACCTGTAAAACATCCCCACACCATGACTGACCCTCTACCATGCTTTACCATTGGAGTCACACACTGACTCTTCATACATTCTCCACGAAGTCGATGAACAAACATTTGACTATGGCTTCCAAATACTTCAAACTTAGATTTGTCCATGAATAACACCTTGGACCATTGCAGCACACTCCAGTTTTTATGTTGCTATGCCCATTGTGATCTTTTCACCTTACTTTGTTTGCTATGCACCCTTTTAAACTTTGTTCACAAAGACGGCATTGCACTGTTGAGACAGAGATTGGAGCTGCTCTCATACTATCCTCACAAATTTCAGATGCATTACGAGTCCTCTGACATTTACTCTGTACACATATGAACTGATTTCCCTGTATGATATTACTCGGGGTCTTCCAGATCAAGAAACGCTTGCATTGGCACCAGTTTGCTTGAACCGCTGCAATTTATACACCACTGTAGATTGGGCTACGCCAACTTTTGTTGCTATTACTAGAATAACCTTCCTGATGCAGAGCTACAGTTACAACATTTTTTAAATTTCCAATCTCCTGCTTCTGTTCCATTAGGAGGTAATATGGTAATGAACCTGATCAGGTATACAAACACACTGCTGGATGCACACAATAAACTGTAAACTAATGCAAACTGATTGCTACACAGACAGCTGAAGGAATGAGGCATATTTGAATAGAAACATCTTAGATAAAGGTACATCAGTGTTGTTGTGGATACTCATCAGTGCCCCTCTTTGTGAACAACCAGTCAAATACACAACAGAGGCACTTAGTCTTTTCATGTTTATACTTGTTTTATTATCAGAATGGGAATATTTTAGAATATTCAAAACAAAATCCCTGTTTTAATTACAAAACCATAGTTGTGGTAGGTGATCGAAAACTTTTGACCCATAGTGTATGTGTATATTAACATATTAATTGTGTGGTTTATGAAGTTTAAGGCAAGTACTGGTAAATGTTTGGGTAAATGTTTCTTTTACAAAGGAATAAACAGAGTTTCAAACAGGAAATGGTATTATCTTCTTAGGTGACTACATCACTAATTAATCTGTTTAATATAATCCAAGATTACTACCCAATAGCTCAGAGAAAAAAGGAAAAGCTGTGAATAATATTAGATGAAACTGTTGTAGAAGCCTCATATCACAGGCACTGAAACTGGATAATTTCTTCAAAGGAGACATTTAAATGTAGTGCCTTTACTTGTGCAATTTCCAGTTGAGACATACAGTATTTGGGTTTTTCTCATTTTCCTTGTGCAGTATTGATGCAACTGCTTCAAGAATTTCTTTGACTGATAGTAAATGTCTGAATTTTGAATAAAGACCAAGTTTCCCTGGAGAAAGGAATGTTCCAATTGATGGACTGTTCCATTTTACTTTATATACATAGCAGTTGGTCTCTATACAGGTGCTGAACTCCTATGCATGATGTCACGATGGACTTGTGCATCAGAGGTCAAAAAGTATGATTCAGATATGTGTTCTTGCAAGGGGTTAACTGTCAGATGAAAATATTTGGTATGATCATGACTCGTTGGTCATATTTGATCGAGTCTACTTGTATTCTGCGGGCAATTTCTGCACTTAAGATCTCCATCCTTAGCCACTGTTAATCCCACGTAATCAGTCAGCATTCTTTAGCTGTCATCTGAATCCCTCCATCCCCATAATTGGACACTCCAAATTCTATGTACTCAGTTTTATGCCTGCTAGTCTTTAGCCCTCTGCCTTCAAGTGTTATTCTTTAGTTTTCCAGCCTCTCTTCCAACTTTGCTTTCTTCAGACTGCACAGGACGATATTGCCATCATCACCACCACTCATTGTAATATGATGTTGTAGATGAACACTTCATGCTTGGTCTTTTGAGTTATGTGTATGTCCTGAATTCTCTTTTCATTGCTGGTTTTCTTTTACTACAGCCCGACCTCAGGGATCAACATTACCATCGTGAACCAGAACGAGATGACTCTCATTATAGCAGTGACTATTTTGATTACGACCAACAAGAAGCATCTCCCCCTGAAGTTAACCGATACTATGGATCACGGCCTGACCGCTATGGTCGTGATGACAGGTATGAAGGAAATTGTTTCAGATTATTATTATTATTATTATTATTATTATTATTATTATTATTAATTTAGGGAGGCTCGGCTTGTGCCGGTAACATAATGGGCTGACTCGGCCTAAGCAAGGAGTCACCCTCTTGATTATGAAACTACAGGTACATATATGTACAAATATTTACAACAGAAATAATTACAACATATACATTTATACAATAAGTACAAACAACTTCAGACTTCTTATGTCCCCGTTTTGGGAATCTATTCTTCTTCTTCTTCTTCTTCTTCTTCTTCTTCTTCTTCTTCTTCTTCTTCTTCTTCTTCTTATTATTATTATTATTATTATTATTATTATTATTATTATTATTATTATTATTATTATTATTATTATTAAACCTGTTGGTGAGATATTTTAGTGCATTAATTTTAGTCTTATTTATCTTAAACTGATCATTTCAACTACAAACTTGCTGATAAACATTCATCTTAAGTGAATCTTTGTGCTTCTCTAGAAATTGGATGTACAGTGAAACCTCATTAGTACGTTTCTGAAGGGGACGATGGAAAAAATTGTGTTAAGCGGGAAAACATACTATCGAATATCCCATTAAAAACTATCCAACAGCGAGATGGTATCACTTTACACGTTAGTACATTTTACATTGTGTGTATAGTATTTCAGGAGATAAAGGAGAGCACTAAAATGTGTGAAAAAGTCGAGAGAACAAATATCAATAATTCTCTACTGGAGCCTGTTAAAGTAAGAAGATTAAAAGATGTGAAAACATGGAAGAACAGATATGACATTCTTTTGCCCTTGGGCTCACAGAAATAGCTACAGTCCCTACATATTATAGCACATCACTTTCTTCCTAAAACAATTGTACGGTATAATGAATTGTTAATTGAAGCCTTAGGTTTCTGACTAGTGGGTAATTAAACACTGTTTTCTGGTCACTTTGTTCGAGCATGAATTTTTTGCGAGGTTATACTCTCCACACACGATTAAGTGCCTTCGGCCACCATCTCGAACACTAAACTTTGGCAGTACTCGGCATTGGTTCGGACAGACTCGCCGGTGAATAATAAAAACGTGCCAACTGTCAAATTAGCAGTTTGTATTTTTGTATGAATGGTACACCGCTTTACTATTGACTGCATCTTTACATAACTTTTTAATGGGATAGGCCTACAGTACATGGAAGCCTTATTACTTAACGGTACCCACAAATGACCTGTTGAAGATCTGCTATTGCTGCACTATAGACTTATTTTAACTTCAGTCGTACCAAACGGATTTAAATCATCTTATCACAAGAACAGTTATTGGCATTACCTTCAACTTATAGTGTTGAGTGGTAAAAAGAAGTTTAGTGATTATCTGTCGCATGACAGCCTACTTACGGACTAATAGGATAATCGTTAGAAGTTCAGTAGCACAGTACGTTATCTGTCTTGTGATAGCCTAGCTATGGATAAGAAAAGGGTTGTAAAACCACTCACTAATGAAGAAAAACTTAAAATCCTTCGAGAAGTAGGTAGGAATCCATATCTTAAGTGCGTAGAGTTGGTGCAAACGTTAAAACTAGCACCTTCTACTTCGAACACTATTGTGGGCAACCAAGGCAAAATTGAAAATGCTTATAAGCAAAATAGAAACGGAAAAAGAAAACGAGTGCGCAGAGGAAAGTTTGCGAAGTTGGAAAGAATGAATTTGAATAAATAAATTTTCTAACTTCTGATTGGAATGCGAAATAGGCTACAAGCACAATCAACACACTGGGTTATTCAGCAATCTCACTGACAACAAAGACCTTTCCATAGAACAAAGAATATAGAACAAAAAATAAACCACTTTTCTCTTTGAGAAAATCAAATGATCATAGATATGTCTCTCGGTCATGACCATCCACCAATGGCTGCACGGTTGCTAGAGTCACACTTCCATTACACATTTTTTGGCAGTAACTTCCATGACGCATAATTTCGGATGACTCCCAGCCATTAAGCCATGTATGTCAACAGGAAAGCTTTAAAAAAATAACCGCGTGAAAACTGAATTCAGCACTCCTAGCTGCAGTGGAATCTATTACTGTGCTTTAACCTAGCACTGTCCTGTCTTGTTCTAGTGTAAAGTCTTTGCTGCCAATCAATGACGCAAAACTCAACTTTACCTAAGCTAACAACTTGCTCCTCGAAGGCGCAATATGCTCGGTGTTGGAGAATTCAAGGTCATTTCCTCTTATTGCACAACTTTCTCCAACCGACCCGTGGTGAGGGCTCTGATCTCTGTTGGAAATCACATTCCATACACAAGGAATGACAAAGAACATTTTCAGGTCTGGGGAATATATGATCGTACTAAGCGGTAAAGGCGAAAAATCGTGACATGTTAAGTGAGGTATTTTTTATACAGATTTAATACGATGGGCGTCGGGACTTCAATTTACGATGTGCTAAGCAGGAAAACATGTTAATGAGAAACGTACTAACGAGGTTTCACTGTATTAGTTTTTGTTACAACTATACACAATTCTTCAGGGCTGACATCCATTATGTAGTGTCCATTAGAATTTAATGATGAATAAAACAGAGGGAGAGAGAGAGAGAGAGGAGAATTTTTTCAACGAATTCTATTAAACTTATATAATATTTTTAAAATCTGTAAATATATTGTTCACTTTTTTTTATACTAGCAGAATCAATCAATCAATCAATCAATACTGATCTGCATTTAGGGCAGTCACCCAGGTGGCAGATTCCCTATTTGTTGTTTTCCTAGCCTTTTCCTAAATGATTTCAAAGAAATTGGAAATTAATTGAACATCTCTCTTGGTAAGTTATTCCAATCCCTAACTCCCCTTCCTATAAATGAATATTTGCCCCAGTTTGTCCTCTTGAATTCCAACTTTATCTTCATATTGTGATCTTTCCTACTTTTATAAACGCCATTCAAACTTATTCGTCTACTAATGTCATTCCACGCCATCTCTCCGCTGACAGCCCGGAACATACCACTTAATGATGTAGATGTTGATTCGCATAGGGAACCTAAAATATTTTTCCCAAATGAGTAAATTTATAATACCAATATAATGGTCCGATATTGGACATTATAAATTTTCCAGCTAACTCATTCTTGGTTGCCTGCGTTTCGCCCTCGTGTGCTAAGTTAGGCTCGTCAGTTGGGCCTCCACGGTATGCACTAGCCTTGCGTCTTGGGTGGTGTGCTAAGTCCCAACTGACGAGCCTAACTTAGCACACGAGGGCGAAACGCAGGCAACCAAGAATGAGTTAGCTGGAAAATTTATAATGTCCAATATCGGACCATTATATTGGTATTACATACCACTTAGTCGAGCAGCTCTTCTTCTTTCTCTCAGTTCTTCCCAACCCAAACTTTGCAACATTTTTGTAACGCTACTCTTTTGTCGGAAATCGCCCAGAACAAATCGAGCTGCTTTTCTTTGGATTTTTTCCAGTTCTTGAATCAGGTAATCCTGGTGAGGGTCCCATACACTGGAACCATACTCTAGTTGGGGTCTTACCAGAGACTTATATGCCCTCTCCTTTACATCCTTACTACAACCCCTAAACACCCTCATAACCATGTGCAGAGATCTGTACCCTTTATTTACAATCCCATTTATGTGATTACCCCAATGAAGATCTTTCCTTATATTAACACCTAGATACTTACAATGATCCCCAAAAGGAACTTTCACCCCATCAACGCAGTAATTAAAACTGAGAGGACTTTTCCTATTTGTGAAATTCACAACCTGACTTTTAACCCCGTTTATCAACATACCATTGCCTGCTGTCCATCTCACAACATTTTCGAGGTCACGTTGCAGTTGCTCACAATCTTGTAACTTATTTATCACTCTATAGAGAATAACATCATCCGTAAAAAGCCTTACCTTCGATTCCACTCCTTTACTCATATCATTTATATATATAAGAAAACATAAAGGTCCGATAATACTGCCTTGAGGAATTCCCCTCTTAATTATTACAGGGTCAGATAAAGCTTCACCTACTCTAATTCTCTGAGATCTATTTTCTAGAAATACAGCAACCCATTCAGTCACTCTTTTATCTAGTCCAATTGCACTCATTTTTGCCAGTAGTCTCCCATGATCCACCCTATCAAATGCTTTAGACAGGTCAATCGCGATACAGTCCATTTGACCTCCTGAATCCAAGATATCTGCTATATCTTGCTGGAATCCTACAAGTTGAGCTTCAGTGGAATAACCTTTCCTAAAACCGAATTGCCTTCTATCGAACCAGTTATTAATTTCACAAACATGTCTTAATATAATCAGAAAGAATGCCTTCCCAAAGCTTACATACAATGCATGTCAAACTTACTGGCCTGTAATTTTCAGCTTTATGTCTATCACCCTTTCCTTTATACACAGGAGCAACTATAGCAACTCTCCATTCATCTGGTATAGCTCCTCCGACCAAACAATAATCAAATAAGTACTTCATATATGGTACTGTATCCCAACCCATTGTCTTTAGTATATCCCCAGAAATCTGATCAATTCCAGTCGCTTTTCTAGTTTTTAACTTTTGTATTTTATTGTAAATGTCATTGTTATCATATGTAAATTTTATTACTTCTTTGGCCTTAGTCTCCTCCTCTATCTCGACATTATCCTTGTAACCAACAATCTTTACATACTGCTGACTGAATACTTCTGCCTTTTGAAGATCCTCACATACACACTCCCCTTGTTCATTAATTATTCCTGGAGAACAATACAGTACGATAACATGACAATAAGCTGATGGTTGTTCGCTACTGCATGCATGTATGTACATACCTAGTCTCGCCATAAATACTGCTGCCGGGCCATTTTCTCTGTGATACTATCTGGTGGCATATAGGAGAACCTTCTCTGTAAAAGGTCTGCATTAAACTCCAAAGTGATTCCGTGGCATCCAGCATCTCGTAATCACGGAATGGGACGATTATGAAAATTGTGTTGCAGTAATAGCACTGCACAATGTAGGAAGACAGCCTTCAGACATCTTCAGTATCCTTAAGAAAGTTGGCATCAGCAGAATGAACAATCGAACGCTTCAGTTAAGACCGAGAGTATGTATGACTGTCCTTGTTCTACTAGAGCACCACAACTCATCAGTGCTTTGAAACAAAGAATTAACCAAAATCCTGTGCAAAAACGAAATTTAATGGCAAGAGAGCTGAACATTTTAAGATGAACAATGTCCCGGGGTGCTAAAAAGTGACCTTAGTCTGGAAGTATTTTTTTTGCAGCCCTTCTGAACAACACAACTTAAGAAGCAGGAATTGCTATATTCTATCAGCTTCATTGTCTGTATTGATAATTTAAGCACACAAGTATGAAGGATGAGTTTTCCACCTAATCAATACTTTATTTTACAAAATGTTTAGTATTATTTACATTAAAACAGTACCGGTTTCGACCTGTAAGTAGGTAATCATCAGCTGTTGGTGAACCTGCTTAATAGCGATTGTACCACATTCGCTATTTTAATACTAAACGTCTTGTAAAATACAGTATTGAATAGGTGGAAAACTCGCCTTTCATACTTGTGTGCTTAAATTATCAATATGGACAATGAAGCTGATAGATTATAGTATCTCAGCCAACCAGGCAAAGAACATTGCTCTCAGATATCAGAACCTGAAGATTATTAAAACAGCGAATGTGGTACAATCGCTATTAAGCAGGTTCACCAACAGTTGATGACCTATTTACAGGTCGAAACCAGTACTGTTTTAATGTAAATAATACTAAACATTTGGTAAAATAAAATATTGATTAGGTGGAAAACTCATCCTTCATACTTGTAAGCAGGAATTGTTCAAATGCTGAGCCCTGCTTAAGCAATACACCCATGATGTTCATCAGAAAATTCTCTTTACTGATAAGGAAGTTTTCAGTATATTGAAGAGCACTTTAACTGTCAAAATGATCATATCTATGCCCCTGATGCAGTCATAATATCAGGTGGCTCACAAAATCCAGAGAGCTTATCTGGCTATACTGATGACGTAGTGGGGAGTTCTTAAGGATGGCGTTCCGCACATTGACTTCTACTGATGTGTACCAAAACACAGTACTTCCAGTACTATCTTCTGTTACAAAGCTTTTAAATTGAATTGTGTTCATGGGGCGGAATTGGGACTTTTCAACAGCAATCTGTTCCAGACAACTCAAAAATGGTAACAAGCAAATTTTCCCAACTTAATTGCCTATCTGGTAGTCCAGATCTCAATCCTCTGGATTAATTGTAGTCAGCGCTTGAATGGTCTACAACAAGAGACGTCCTAATATTGAAAACATAAAACGAACCATGTAGATTGCTTTATTCTATTTTCCCATGAACGTTGCGCACAAGTCGATTGATACGTGGCCAGGAAGATTAAAGTCCTGAGTCTGACAGACCTTTGCATAATGCATGTTTTTTCATACCTAAAAACTGAATTTTTCTTTTGCAATGTATACTCCATATATGATTGTTAAAATATAGAATAAAACCTGTCTTAACAGACACCTCTTACTGGCAGACACCCCTGTGTAATGGACAGTTTTCTAGGTCTGTGATAAAAATCCCATGTTGTGTATGAGTAATTTACCCTTCTCATACAGACACCCTCTATTATAGACACAGATACAACATAGCCACTAGAAATTCCAATTAAACCTATCCTAAATGGACAGTTGTTTTCAAAATAAATTTATGTGCGAGTTTTTTGCACAGAGGTACCTCCCAGAATTACAGTTACCTTAACTTGCGGCACAGGTTGTACACATTCTTGGAAGGCAACACTAACTATGCTCTCACCCCCCGGCTTTTCTGTTATCTGAAATGCTCGACAATGCTGGAATTTGAACTTTCATTGCCAACTTACTTTTAAATTGTTCACAGGAGTTTGAAGTGTTAATTTTTACGTTAGTAAGTTAGTGTGATTTAACATGGCCCCGAGGAAGTGTTTAACTAAAAAAGATAAGGTAGGCATAACAGACTATCATAAATGTGGTGTGCATAAACTGTATGAAGTGTTTAACCCTTTCTGGCCCTTAGCACCCGAAAGCGCCCGACTGTTCATTTAGCCTTCCGGTCCTTAGCGCCCAAAAGCGCCCGGCTGCATTATCTGCATTCGTCTGCGATCTGTGCGATAGTTTTTTATTTTTCTCATCAGAGAAGTGTTTATAAGGCATTTATGAACACGCAGTGCAATCTACAAGTCTTAGGGAATAAAGGAAGAGAGATAATCTGTCTTGACGTTGCCTAGGCAACGGTCTTGAACTTCCGCGAGCGTGGGTCAGCTTTTTCGTCCGTAAACATGGCGGGATTGAATATCGCGTATATTGAAACTGAGCTGAATATGGAAGATAGGAAAACATAAAAGGGTCCACCTTTTCAATACAAAAATGTTATAGTTTATTTATAACATATATTTGCACTTGGAACTAGTTTCGACGCTGTTTGGCGTCATCATCAGCCAAAATGTGTGAAATAGGCTAGCATGTAGGCATTTATATTACACAAGGTGTTGCATTAAACAATACACATCTTACAAGGAGATAAAAACAGGGACGAATATAGAAACAAATGAATCGTTGAGAAAGCAAAAGTTATACATATTAAAAATAACCTTAACCACACATCTTGCAGTGCGAAAATATTCGTCTTGAATGATTCTTGAATACAAAACACACACGCACACATTTCTGAAGAGCCAGCAGGCAGGAAAAAGTAAAGTGAAACCTTAAGAGTTCTTCTGAGAAGAGTTCATCATTTTTTCTATGTTCCGACTAACTAATGAAGTCTCCCTTGAGTTCCTGATAAACATACACAACAGGAAATTCTCCTTCACTCTCAACAATAGCTATAAAGACCAACGGTAAATTTCATTTTGAATATTGTGCAGAGACGTGAAAGCATGATCTTGAACATGATATAACTTCTTCATTTAACCCAATTTTTTACACAAGGTGTTACATTAAACAATACACATCTTACGAGGAGATAAAAACAGGGACGAATGTAGAAACAAATGCATCGTTGAGAAAGCAAAAGTTATACATATTAAAAATAAGCTTAACCACACATCTTGCAGTGCGAAAATATTTGCCTTGAATGATTCCTGAACACAAAACGCACGCGCGCACACACTTCTGAAGAGCCAGCAGGCAGGAAAAAGTAAGGTGAAAAAATGATTAACTCTTCTCAGAAGAACTTAAGGTTTCACCTTACTTTTTCCTGCCTGCTGGCTCTTCAGAAGTGTGTGCGCGTGCGTTTTGTATTCAGGAATCATTCAAGGCAAATATTTTCACACTGCAAGATGTGTGGTTAAGCTTATTTTTAATATGTATAACTTTTGCTTTCTCAACGATGCATTTGTTTCTACATTCGTCCCTGTTTTTATCTCCTCGTAAGATGTGTATTGTTTAATGTAACACCTTGTGTAAAAAATTGCGTTAAATGAAGAAGTTATATCATGTTCAAGATCATGCTTTCACGTCTCTGCACAATATTTAAAATTACCGTTGGTCCTTATAGCTATTGTTGAGAGTGAAGGAGAATTTCTTGTTGTGTATGTTTATCAGGAACTCAAGGGAGACTTCATTAGTTAGTCGGAACATAGAAAAAATGATGAACTCTTCTCAGAAGAACTCTTAAGGTTTCACTTTACTTTTTCCTGCCTGCTGGCTCTTCAGAAATGTGTGCGCGTGTGTTTTGTATTCAAGAATCATTCAAGACGAATATTTTCGCACTGCAAGATGTGTGGTTAAGGTTATTTTTAATATGTATAACTTTTGCTTTCTCAACGATTCATTTGTTTCTATATTCGTCCCTGTTTTTATCTCCTTGTAAGATGTGTATTGTTTAATGTAACGCCTTGTGTAATATAAATGCCTACATGCTAGCCTATTTCCCACATTTTGGCTGATGATGACGCCAAACAGCGTCGAAACTAGTTCCAAGTGCAAATATATGTTATAAATAAACTATAACATTTTTGTATTGAAAAGGTGGACCCTTTTAAGTTTTCCTATCTTCCATTCTCAGTTCAATACAGACAAAAATGAAATTCTTAGATTTAAATGAGCTGAATATGGGCAAAAAAAGTGACACAGAATCCTTGAGTAGGGGTGCAGGTGAATTTTTAATGAGTGAGTAATGTATCAACGAAGATAATTTTAGTGATAACAGTGATATGAATGAAAACGAATATCGATAAATCAGACCTGATGGCGATGCCACGGCAATTCAGGTAACACAAATATTACGTCTCATTACTCCGAATGATTAAATGGATGATGTTGAACCTGCGCATAATTCGGAAAGAGTATTAGGGGAGAGAGATTGTTTTTACGTATGTTAGGAGGAGAAAAACTATTCAGTGACATAGCCTATTGCGCATATAACAATGCAGCCTTCAAACAGTCGCATTCCGGTAAGATAAAAACAGAATGGGAAGACCCTTGCCCAGATGAAATAAAATCTTATATACATGGGCATCATTCCACTTCCAAAATCACGTGATTATTGGTTTTGAGGGATTCAGACAACGTGGGAATGTGACAAATGCAGACTGTCTCTGTGTCGAGTATCACGAGGAGGGGGGGAGGGGGGGAACACATTATGACTCAATAAACAGAAAATGGATGTGATGGTATATTTTCTAATGTCATTGAAAATTTGAATTCATTGTGACCAATAGTTTTTACTGTATTTAACTTTTTCTGAAACAATACGGTCTGTTTCAGTTTTTGCTAAATAATAGGTTGAAACCTGGGGATAAGCGGAGTGAAAATGCGGGCGGGAAAGGGTTAAGGTTGTAAAGATACAAGCAGCAGAAATTTTTAAAAACCAAGAGGAGCTAATGAAAGAATGGTATTTAAATGGCAGTGAACAGTCTATGAAACAGTTTCAAAACTGTAGTGGATTTTGTATTGGCAAGACAATGCTAGAGTGGTTTGGTAAAATAAGATGCAAGAATGTCCCTGTGTTGGGACCAATGAAATGGTAGTGAATGCAGTACTGGTGCCAACATTGACTCCATTTTAATAGGTCCCATTAGTTCCACTATGAACTGAGAGTTCCACCCATTCATATCACCACGCGCAGTGTCTACTTACAACTCCAGAAGAATTCTAAAACTTCATATTCAGTCTGCACAGTTCCAACAATCAATCCTGCAGTCATATCAACATAGCTTGGTTACCTAATACACCAAGTATCAAAATTTCTGCTTAAGCTGATGCAGTGTATAATCAACTCCCCACAGATTCTTCTAGAGAGCGTCATGTACACATTTGTTACTCAAACATTTGTACATACTTGTATACTTTTATTATAAGTGTCACGTTATATCGTGTTCAGTCCTAGTACCATAACACTCGGTTCACAACCGTAGTGTATTGCCAGGACCTACTGAATTCTAGCTGAAACAGCATGTGTCTAAAAAATTCGACTCAAGTTTATCCACAACATAGAGCATCTCATTTGTACTTCTGTATCCAGACTTTTTAACGTATTTGTGTACTTGTATTATATATTGCTCGCCTATTGTCACTCATAATATTTCACTTTCATATGCAACATTTTTAGCACCATAGCACTTCACCTAATTCAACCACACATCATAGTGTTAATTACATATTTGTTTCATACTGTTCTTCTTACTGCTTATTAGAAACATGTTTTAGGATTTCGTCAAATGTTGTGTATTGTTTAAATATGGCTGATGTTGACCCTGAGCAGGGTTGAAACTAGTCCCATGTAATGTAAATACATGCAGTGTAAATAAAACTATGTATTGAATAGGTGGAAAACTTTTATATGTAATATTGAAATACTGCCAATAACCTCATACAGTGAGGCTCTGCAAGAAATTTGGGGAGAATCATCCAGTGTTAATATGGAGACTATTGAAAAGTGGTAAGAAAAATTACCTTCAGTCATAGATGGAAATTCTCTGGAAAATATTTTGAATGCCTATCAGACTGGATTATTTTCTCATGCTTTACCTTATAAAAACTTTCTGTTTCGAAGGAAAGCCTTGTACTGGTGGAAAAGTTGTGAAGGAATTACTTACAGTCCTGTTATGTGCAAGTATGGGCTGAGAATGGGAGAAGCCCCTTGTGATAGAGAATGCTCCAAAACCAAGGTGTTTTAAGAACATGGATGTGGGGCTGATGACCTTCGATGTTAGGCCCCTTAAAACAACAAGCATCATCATCATCTAGAACATGGATGTTAAAAAGCTTGGCATTGAATGGAAAGTGAATAGGAAAGCATGGATGATCAGGGAAGTATTGACAGGGTGATTAGGCCTACAAGACAAAAAATGATATCCTAGGAGAAAAAAAGTGTTACTATTCCTCAATAATGCAGCATCACATCCAGATGCAATAATTAAGCTGCAAAGTGTGAAGGTCATCATATTTCCTTCCACCACATGTAACAGTTTCTCAGCCACTCGACTAGGGAGTGATCCAGAACTTCAAGTTAGTGCAGAGACAGTTAGTGACGATGCACATTGTATCAGAACTTAGTGGGAATGAAAGAACCCTTCAAACACCGATAAAGGAACTGATTGTTTTACAAGCAATTTCTTGGATATCCATTGCAGGGAAAACGTTATAGTTTCAACAGTTTATTACTTCTTTCTGAATCTTGGGTTTCCTGCTACTAGCAGAGATCCTGAAATGAAATTCAATATTTCTGATAGGATGGAAGTAGCACAACAGTTCATTAATGCAGCAGGTTACAGGGTAAAGTGAACACTTATAAATACCAAAATTGATTCAGATATTCCAACAGACTGTGAGAGTGGAGGTACTAAAACAATTCTTAAGTCAATCCAAGCGAAGAAGGGCAGAACCAAAGATTCCGATGAAAGCTGTAGTGAATGCGATACTGATGCCAACATTGAAGAAAATGTGTATATTGATGTCCTGCCAATAACCTCATACAGTGAGGCTCTGGGCTTTGTTAAATGACTGAAAGAATCCTATTGTTCACAAAATGATGGAAAAGGTGTAAATTTAATACAAAACATAATTGCATATAGTGAAAATCTCATTGCTAAACCAAAGTGTACAAGCCAGCTGAACATTAAGGATTTTTTTCATATGTTATTAATATTTTACTGTAGATTGCTACAGGTACATAATGATTAGAAGTTTAAAAAATATGAATGATAGCCTTAAATTTAACAAGGTGTATGGTAGAGTGTGCTCAAAAATGGTATCCTTAGAAGTGTTCAGGTCTCTGCAGCAGCGCATCTACAACTTTCTCATTCGAGTACAGCCCATTGCCAAAATATAGTACAGTATACTGTACAATACTAATAATATGCAAAAGTTTGTCACATATACATTTTGGGTTACATGTATTCCTACTTATTTTTTAAGGAACATTTTTGTTGGTTCCGAAGGTGTCCATTATAGAGAGGTTTTACTGTATATGTAACAGTATGTTTGGCCAGTCTGGGCATGTGTACTTTGTTTCTTGTCTTTTCTATCAATATCTGATGATTGATTTATTGTGCATTGTGTAACTGTTAACATATCTCTTGCATCAGGGAACGGTCACAGAGTCCTGGTGGGTCTGACCATGATTTTCCACCTGGACCTGGATTAAGCAGTGTTCCAGTGTCCCCTCGTGACATCAGTGCTCGTAGCGATATCTCGGCTGACTCAATTGAGCGCAATGGAGGTGGAGAAGGACAACAAAGGTTTGAGAGAGCTCAGGCACGCTGGCTTGAAGACTTGCGCTCCAGAGGAACAAAGATAGTACAAGTCACATATCCTCGGACTGCTAACAACGACAAGGAACTGACTGTCATCCGAGGAGAATATCTTGAGGTTGGGAATTTTGCCTTTGTACAACCACCAACTTACTAAATAGTTTTAAGAAATTCAGATTGTATTGAGACAGAATTTCTTTCCAGGTGGTTGATGACAGTCGGAAGTGGTGGAAGGCACGCAACAGCAGGGGTCAGGTTGCACATGTACCACACACCATTGTGACCCCTTATCAGCCAGGTGCAGGAGAGCCCAGTGATGTATTCAGTAATCCCTTATATGCTCCACCCCGCGGTTACGACCGCCATTACCCTGGCCAGGTGAATACAGATACTTTACATGCTTATATTGGTAGTGCAGCATAATTCTTTGATCAAGGCTTTAATGGCCTCCAAAATTACACCATAGAATGCTTATTGTAATTCCTCTCTGGAAAGGTATAATCAAAAAACAAAGATTTTTCAGCTTTTGATCAGCTGATATATTTGATTTTTTTAAAAAGAAGACAGAAAAAAAAAGATGCGACTAATTTTGTAATGGTTATGATTTCCAAGAATTATTATTATTATTTTATAACTTTTCCTTAACTGTTTTGTTATTATGTTCAGATATTGTAACATTTTGTTCCATGTGCAGGATTCGCCTCGTGGTGAAGGTGGAAGTGGAGGGGATGCTCGGCCTACAAGGTCTCCACCAATCCCTCCTCCCGCTCCAGCCGACTGGGTGCGTAAAGAGAGACTCGGCAAGAAAGGTGAATTCCGCTACTTCTAGCTGTGTTGTGCTTTGTGTTTGTCCAGCCAACTCGCTAGCTTGGGAATGTGGCGTTGCATTAACCCCTCTGTGTACTGTGTTTTGTGATGTCTATCATGTGTTAATGGATTCTAAGTGAAGTACGAAATAGACGTGTCCACATGGTGTAAGATTTTCATGAAAGTTATCGTTTCTTGCATTATTTATTACTTAGACAAAAGTTGATTTTACTACCACAAGATAAAGGCAAAATGACACTATTGGTAGTATTTCAATGAACTGTGAATAACAAGAGCAAGAATACACTGTAGGGTAACACAGTTACACGTGTGTTGTAAACTCCACAATATTTCACTGCTGGAGAAGATCAGATCATAAATAACATGAAATAAGGTGGAATGTCAGCTACGTTTATCCTCTTTAAAAAGATCTTTCTTTATCTGGTTTATTACAATTGAGGAGGACTCCATTATTTCAGTTTTTCCATAACTTTATAAATTGTTAGGAAAATGACATGTGCTCATGTGGTTTAGTTGCTTATGAGCTTGTCTTCTAAGTCCATAATTTCTAATTTGATTCTTTCTGAGTTGATTGGCATTTAAAGGTGCTTCAATGTAATGTAATAGCCTTTAACCCCTGAGAGACAACATTCTATTATCCCAGAAGAACTTGGGTGCTTGGGACATAAGTACCATGTCATTCAATTTATGAATTTAATTGCTATAGAAAACATCAAGAAGGATGGTAATGTGTTGTAACACTTGTGTTTGATGAAAATGCCATTTCTTTCCCAGTTGCTTAGAAGGGAGAAGAAAAACGGAAATCTTTCTTATTGAGACAGACACAAGATAGACATTAAGTGGTCTTTATCAGTGAGAGAAGAAGTGGAGACTGAAACGTGATTTAAGTACAGTATAAGAAGTTCGGAAATAAGAGGAGGATGAGAATGAGGTGTGGACTTTAATCTGGCTAAGTTCACTACTTGAATCTTGTGGGATGAAGGATCATGCAAGGGTAGTTTTACATTGCTGTTCTTTATTATGAGGTAAATTATTTTTCTACATTCTTTCTCAATACAAATACATTTTTTATGTGCTTAAAACTATTGAATTTGTACTAAAAATGTCTCTTAGTGATTATTTTATGTGCCCATATCTGATCATAAAATAATTAAGGAAATGCACACTTTAATTCCTGTTACATGTTACATTATATTGTCAGAAGCAGGTCAGGGTTTTAAAATAAGATTTATAAATACAATATTATGGTTGTGTTAAGAAGTTGAAATCATGATTTGGACACAGCTTATAGTGGTCTTCACACACAATATACTGTATTCCTTATGTGAATACCCTACAGGATTATTTAGTTTTAATTGGTTGAAAAACCTGCATATTGACAACTTTTCAAATTCTGATCATATTGCAACATCTTGTATCCTAATGTTATCCTATAACAACTGAAGCAAGGTTTCAACATGCTTTCAGGAGAACATACTTTGCTATTATCAGATATGGAATCAAAAAGATAGGCACTCCAGTGATTTTAGCATAACTGTTTGATTTACTGAAAGGAAGGAATTTTAAAATTTCATTAGAAATACTTTACAGAATAGCTTTTCATATAATGAATGATGTATACATATTTTTTTTTTTTTTTTTTGCAAAAGTACTACTAATTTATATCTATGGACTTAAAAATTAATTGTTTATTTTGAGCTGGAACATTTCAGCTTTTATCATGAGCTGAATGTGTAGACCTCTTATACCTTGGTGTGTCTGGCATAGTTCGTTGACTCAATCACTTAAGAACTGGAATGTCTGGTGACATCCAACATTTCATCTTCTTTTTATTTGGAATAAAATATTCTTTATTATTAATACAATATAGTTTAGCATTTCACTGTTGTATTTATTTGAAGAGGTTAAAATTCATGAAGTTAGAGCTTGATTCAGTACAGATAGTCGTGTTATTGTTACTTGCTGAGCTACAGCACATGGACACACTTCTGTGGTCATTTCAACTTGTAAACATTATCTACCTCACTTGCATAACTGACACATTTCTGAACTATTGTGGTCCATACTAGGAATAAATTGAAACATTTTGATATTTGTCTCGTGTAACTCAGTGTCGAGGGTTTTACATTTCTGTAACGTCCATTCTTTAGAATACAGTATTTTTATATAGTTCTTAGAATGATTTTTTTTCAGTTTTAGAAATCGCTTGTGAGTGATTTCAAATTCTGACAATAAATTCTGGAGTAGCTTCAGTTATACTACTAAGTTTAGGGAAGGTTCGTAATTTCACCAATTAATCTGTTGCAAGAAGACTGAAAAAGTTCTCTCTTGTACTATCAAGAGGTGTGTTACTGTTTCTACTACAGTATCTGAACCCATCATAGGTGTATGATTCGCTCTACATCATTTTAATATTCTCATTTTTATTCACGAGGAAGTTAAACAAGCTTGTAATTTAAATTATTTTATTTTTTACCTAATTTGTAACATACAAAGCTTTGGCTCAATATGCTGTATGTTGAAAGCAGATTATATATTTTGTAGCTCTGTTATTCCTGGTTATGGACCTGTGTTGCAATAACTTACATGAGAATTTACATCCTTCAACCAATCAGCTAGTGTGCACATGAAGTTGAGTTGTTCTTGGTGCTATACTGCAAAATTGTTACGCCTAGTGTTCGTATGTCAAGCATATTATACATTGTATTGCTTGAAGCTACAGTGTGGATTCTTGTGTTATTCATTTTACAATAACAATGCAAGGTTATTCTTCATATGATGTGAAAGTGGTGAATTAGTTAATGTAAGTTTCATGGAGTAATGAGTGTTTTAACAATGCCAAATACCTAAGTGAAATAATCAAGCTTACCCTCAAAATGATATACTACTATATGTTTATATTTTATATGTTTATATGTAATGTAGCTAAAGAAGGGCGTTACTTTTAATTGTCAGAGAAAGGCTAAAAGTTATTTTTAACTCTTCCTTTCTGAAACATGTCAGTCTTTTCTCTCTTGTAATTTCTTTTCTTGTCTGTCCTTCACATTTACTTTCTTTTATCTCAAGTGTCAGTTCCTTTCTTTCTTTCTTTCTTTCTTTCTTTCTTTCTTTCTTTCTTTGAAATATATTTTATTAAAGAAGTTTGAGGAAGTCTGAAACAACTACCCATATTATGAGAAATTTTTAGTAAATTTTTTATACACCAATAAGATCTGTATGACTGTAAGAAGGTAAACAAGTCATGAACGATTAGCAGCTCTACCTGTAATGAAATGGAGTCAAGTATTTCTCACTCTCTATCCTCTTCTCTTGCAAAACATAGAAGATTAAAATGAATATGAACAAGATAACTCGTCATAATTTTGATATTGCCTGCTATTCTTCAGACACTCTTTTAGTCTGTGCTCAAATTGGAATGACACCATAGTAATGAAACTAGTCCCTAAAGTATATGATTCAGTACGGAATATAATAGGGTTATACCTATAAAATATCAGTTAGAAATAAGACTTTCGTCTTTAAAAACTTAGATTTGTAGAGTGTGAAGAGTAAGTGATGGGGGAAGCAGTCTGTAGGTATCTCTTTTTCATCAATACGTTAGATTTATATAGTGTGAAGAGTAAGTGATGGGGGATGAAGTCTGTAGGTGTCTCTTTTTCATCAATACTACACCAGCTGAGTGATAAAGGAAATGTCCATTCACCACCCCCACTCGCTTTTCCTCCGTGAGCATCAGCTGAGTTCTGCGTAAACATAAAGTATGCGTGCACATTCACCTGAATTGGGAGTTATTTTGTATGGCTATTAAACAAGAATTTCTGAGACAGAACCACATTAGAATTCATTGCAGGCTGTTATTAAAATGGGGTTCCCACTCCCAAACACAATCAATCTTTATCATGAGACAGATTGTGGAAAAGAAAAGGGATATGTAGAAAAGGCCTGTGACAGTGTACTCTGAGAAAGGTTTGGAAAACCCTGATGTGGAAAAATGTGGGTAAAGATATGCCAGTAGTAGAAATGATTAGACCACTGTATTACAAATGTTGCAGTTGTGTGAAAATGAATGCTGGTAACACAGGTTGGTTTAAAATAGAAACAGGTCTGAGACAAGGAAGTGTTTTGTCACCTTTGCTATTTATCCTGATAGTGGGCAAGATTATTAAGGAAGCAAGGAAAGCTTATGAAGGAACAAACATGTAATGCTCTTTACTGATGGTGGTGTGATCAGGGATGAGTATGAGCTACAGGAAAAGTTGAGCAGCCTCATTAGAAACATTGTCCGGCTCCATGGCTACATGATTAGCGTGCTGACATTGATCCAAGGGTTCTCGGGTTTGATTCCCAGCCAGGTTGGTGATATTAACCTTCATCGGCTAATTCTAATGGCTTGGGGGCCGGATGTGTGTGTGTCCCCTTCAGCATTAGAATTCTTCCTCACAGACAGGGAGGTCGCCTATAAGGCAATAAGGCATCAACTCGAAAGACCTGCACCAGGCCTCTCCAGAGGCCATACACCATTAATTATGTGGAAAGATTAAATAGTGAGGAATGAAGATCAGTGCATAGAAGAGTAAACAATGGTAAGGGAGGCAAGAGGGAAGGATGAGAAAGAATAAAAATTGGAGGTAAAAAGTAAATTCTTGTCTGAGGACATACCCCCAATGGAGGCGAGCTGCATGTACCATTTTAACCACATTCCAGCCCTCCTGACAATCTTGAATTTCTGGCAGTAGCCTACCAGGAATTGAATCCAGGCTGTTGAGGATGGCAGCTAATAGTGCTAACTGTTATGCTATGGAGGTAAAATTTGAGGTAAGGATCTAGAAGTACTAATTAGGAAGTGAATTAATGGAAAATGCTAGACTGGATGTGGAAATCAGCAGCAGAATACAAAAGAGAAATGATTTCTACCACAGTGTATGAAACCTGCTATGGAATAAAGATATTCCAGTGGAGGCAAGGAAATAATTTACAAGATATATTCCATCCCCATAACAATGTATGGGGCAGAGACTTGGCCTAGGATAAAAACTGATAAAAGCATTTTCCAGGCAGATGAAATGAAGTTTCTGAGGAGCATGGTTCAGAAGACAAGAAGGGATGGAATTAAAACTGAAGACATAAGGAAATCAGTTAAAGTGGGGAAGTTGAATTATAAGACGGAGAGGAACAGTATGAGAAAGAAAGGAAGAAAAGACAGAGTTTGGAACTGCAGTTGGGAGGAAGGAAAGGTCAAGGAAGACCAGGAACAAGAAGGATGGACCTAGCGAAAAACAGTCTTACAAAACGCAATATTGGTAGGACCACAATAGTGAATGAGGAGTGGTGATGATTCTGCTAGTGGTTAAACAAGGCAGTTTTCTTTCCCTATATTGGAACTTTCACTTTGCTGATGATATCACCCTGCTTTCCAGCAGTGAGGAAGAGCATTCAGATATTCTAACAAGAGTGAAGAATGTGAGTCTGGAGTATGGACTGGAGTTCAACCTCAGTTATTCCAAACTCATGGTGACTGATAGAGCTGCGCAGATCAAGCTCACAGGCTGTTAGAAAGACCTGGATGTAGTGCACGACTCTTAAACCTTGGGTCAACAATCAGCGAAAAAGAAGTTCTGAGAGAGAGATAAGGACAAGGATTTTGCTAGGATGAGTCGCTGTGATGAAATGAATGAAGATTGGAAGAACAGAGGTATTACTAATAATACAAAGATCTGTCTTGTTGAAACACTTCTGTTCTCTGTTTTCTCATATGGCTGTGAGACCTGGCTCTAGATAGAAAAGGCATCGAGGCTTGGAAAATCTAGAGAAGTTGATCATAGAAGGGAAGGTTGAGGGCATTCGACCACGGGGAAGGACTGCAACCAAATGGATGGGAAAAGTGAAGACTTTCCAGTGTGCCCTGGGGAAAACTGAAGATCGTCCAGGATGGCAACACTACAGCCAAGATGTGACCAGCAATGACAAAATCGGGGGGAGGGGTGTGTGTGCGTGTGTGTCTCATGATGCTCCAAAATGAGTATATCGAATAATGATGATGATATTGGAATCATTTTACAAAGGCATAAATCCTTGCTGTAAGCTAGGAACTTGATTTCTTGTGGTAGAAATGTGTGTGTTAGAGGAGGGTTGGTCGTATGCTCACTAGTGATAATAATTTAAACATATTTATTGCTCTCTGATTGTGTCTCAATCAAGTAATCAATAAAAAAAAAAGTCAACCATAGACGCTTTAGTCTCACTCTACTTCTCTTACCCTCTATGGCCAAGTCTTTTGCTCTCGTACAGCAAAGTCAGTTTGTTTCTTCAGATATTTAATTAACAGCCCTGAGTGAGTGCAGGTAGTGAAATATGTCTAATAATGTGCGTTATTGTGTACAGGTATAAAATATTTGAAGTTAATAGGAACTAGTGTTGGGATATAAGAAGTGTAATAATAATAATAATAATAATAATAATAATAATAATAATAATAATAATAATAATAATAATGGCTTTACGTGCCACAAACTACTTTTATGGGTTTGAAGATGCCAAGGTGCTGGAATTTTGTCCTGCAGGAGTTCTTTTTCATACCAGTAAATTACCAATACAAGGCTGATGTATTTGAGCACTTTCAAATACCACCGGATTAAGCCTGGATCGAACCTGCCAAGTTGGGGTCAGAAGGCCAGTGCCTCATCCGTCTGAGGCATTTAGCCCAGCAAATATAAGAAGAGTATCATATCAGCAAACACTTGATATGGAAATGTGAAACCATTTTCAGGATGAATGATGGGATTTTAAACACCTTCACAGCTAGTGCCTCATTGGATTGAACTATCCTGGTCAGTTTTAGATGTATAGTGAGGAATGGAATCTCATCTCTTGTTTTACATGTACATTTGCATTAATTCAGAAATAATATCCCTAGGGTTGAGTATGATTCTAGAGAGTTACTTGATAATACATTGTACAACAGAGGGGAAAAAAAGAATACCGTATCTGAATATAAGAATCCTATTTATATTTCACTTGTTTGTTCATATAATTATGTAGCTTTACAGTTACTGATACTACTGTACAAAGATTTTTTGAGAACATTTTTTCAGTAATTTAGACAGTAATATGTTAATGCTAAAACTGTGCTGATTAAGAAGTAATTAGCAATATGTATGTCTATGGGAGTTGTTTTAGATTTCCTTTCCTTTTGTTATTTAGATTCAGTTATAAGACAATGAAATATTTAATGGAAACTAAACCATTGCCATAATTTGAATATTAATCTAGAGATTATGATTTTGGCTGTGAATGGTTCTCTACCACAAAGTACTTTTACTTGACAACAATATAATATGGGTGCTAACTCACTGGACCAATCACAAGTCACAGGATAGTTTTTAATAATGAATACTCTTTTCAACAGATTAGACCTCAGACCTGTTCATTGAAAGCATGTCAACATACTGTTGTAATATACTTTGGTCTAGAGATAAATTTTGAATAGCTGTAATAAAAAATAAAAATTTAAAAAAAAGGAAGGCAAAAATCGATGTTTGCTGCCAATTACACTTTAGACTAACTGACGTATAAACAAAATTTGTTTAAAAAAGCTTCTCTTTCGTTAAAAGCATAAATGTTGTGGTGAAAGAGGCTTTAAAGCACATTAGAGAATGTTTTTACTTCATTTTGTGTGTTGTCATGTTTCTTTGAGTCAGAGTCTGATATTCCAAAGATCCCATTGTTGATTGTTTATATAATAAATATATATATATTGTGTATAGTTTGGTGTTTATTATAACAGAAGTATTAATGTACTTGAATGGTGAATGTATATTTTTATTAATTTTAATTTCTGAATATTTGTGAAACTGTATTTTGTTCAAGATAATAAATATATAACTGTATGTTTATTTTTTGTTGTCGTTGTTCTGCTTGTAACAGTTATCTTTTGCTACTTGTCTGCTGTAAGTGTAACTAGTACAGTTTGTGCACTTGTCTGTTCCTTCTTATGATCTGTCTTTAATTAATTGATCTTCATTTATTTACTCAATTGATCATGTTTTGTTGTTGCAACTTCATAAATTGCAGATGACTCGGAGCTTAGTTCGGATGATGAAGGACTGCAGATGAGGTCCAGAACACGTGGAAATGATAATGCTCCTCCTCCTCCTCCTTTACCTTCTTCAGATCTCTCCTCAGCCCCATCTTCCCCTAAGACTCCACGCTCCAGAAGCAACAGTACCCTTTCTAGAGGTAGGTAGTGTGCATTGATACTTATTAAGGCAATTTTTTTATTAAACTCCACAGTAATGCGTATATTCAATATATCTGTTGTTTCTAAACTTGATTGAGATTCAAGCAGTAAAGAACTTAATGTGGAGAGTATGTATATGTATATCATAAAGAAAAGTGCAGGAATTGTATGCAAATAGACATATCAACTTTGCTACTGAGCAAGATAAATCTTTCTGAAATTTTGTCATTTAAAATTTTGATGCATAATATATATTCAGTGACAAAAAAATTTGCACCAAGACGAAACAGTTGGATTCAAAAAAAATTTGTGTTATGGCACAGACAAGAGAGAAGTCATTGCATTGGGGCTTTGTTTAGTCTACTACAGTTGTATTTAAAGTGTGGTATGCATACCACTAGGGGTACGCGGGGTTGTCTCCAGGGGTACACAAATTTATCATAGCTTCTGACTGTTTTAGTGAGCAGTTGAAAAAAGAGTTGAGCCAGCTCATTTTCAGTAAAATAGTGTTTTGATGTAGTGTTTTGTCTACCACTAAACAGAGTCCTCTTTTCGAACTATTCACTCTAAAATGTGTCAGTCTGCACCTCCCATTGACTATGTAAAAATGCTTACTTATACTGCATTGCTCTTTTTTTTAAATTTTGTTTCAAAAGCCATTTCAAATTTTTTTAAGTAACAGTGTATATAGTACATTAGTAATTGTTGAATTATTACTTATGTGTGTGTGTGTGTGTGTTCAGTAGGCAATGAAAAAGTAATTCCACTCACAAGGAAACCATGTTTCTCCATCTGTCTTGTGAAGGCTTGCCGCGTTGCCTGAGAAGAGAATAGAAGACTTCAGTGTTTGAATAATGCCAAGAACAGTTCTCAGGCTATTGGTGACTGCTCAGTTTGTGGGCTTCATCTGTAAACTTTTACTTCGAAGGAGTTACGAGGTTTCATTTGCTCAGCAACGACATTACATTTTTGTTATTATTGGGGAAGTGTGTGGTGTAACAGCTTAGCTGCTTGCCTGTCATGCCGGCGACCATGGTTTGATTCCTGGTGTTGGGGTGGGATTCTCAATGGAAAATCCTATGGTGTTGGGAAGGGCATGCGACCTTAAATCCTCAGCCACAACTCCTTCATGCCTCAGTGCATGCAGGGACCTCTACGCAAACGGGATAAGCTGCGGAAAGTGATGATTATAGATAATATTACACTTAAGAAAATGGAAATTGCAACACTATGAAGGCATTGGTCGTTTGTGTTGATTTTCAAGATAAGGAACGATGCCCTGTAGGTATGTAAACCATCAAAGTTTCTGACCCATTGGATTGTTGCTACAGGTTTCCCCATGCAATTGGTCACGGAGGAATCAACTCCAGTATACAGACTCTGGTGTAGCGTAGTTGACTTGCAGTCTGTGCAGTGAAGTGTTCCCCGTCAAGCGTGCCTCGACGACAGAGAAGAGCACGCTATCAACAACTGTCGTCGCTTGAGAGGGCTCGGATAATTGGGCTGTGTGAGGCTGGATTATCGCTAAGGACTGTCGCTGCACGTGTTGGCCGACAGGCATCTACGGTACAACGTGTATGGCAGCAGTGGTCAAATGAAGGTACCCACACTCGTAGACCTGGCACAGGCCCAGCGCGACAGACAAATGTGAGAGAGGATCGCCGCATCATTTGGATGGCCCGGATGGAACCCCATGCAACAGCAGCACAAATTCGAGCAGCTGTGTCACCCCACGTTACACAACAAACAGTTGGTAATCGCCTGCGTGCAGCTGGCTTACGAGCCCGTGCCCCTGCAGAAGGTGTTCCATTGACTCCACAACAGCGACGTGTAAGCCTGGCCTGGTGTCGAGAAAGATCGACATGGGTCGACGAATGGCATAGGGTCGTCTTTAGTGATGAATCGCGCTTCTGTCTTGCCCGCAGTGATCGCCGGAATCGTGTGCGCCGACGTACCGGAGAGAGGGGACCGCCCAGATCTTATTGTCGAGAGGCACACAGGGCCAACACCAAGCATTATGGTCTGGGGAGCTATTGGCTTTAATGTGAAATCACAATTAGTGCTTGTTGAGGGCACTATGACTGCTCGACAGTACGTTGGTAGGGTACTCAATCCAGTGGTTGTCCCTATGATGGCGAACATTGCTAATGGGATGTTTCAGCAGAACAATGCTGGGTTCACACTGCACGCATCTCCAGAGAAGCTCTCCACGACTTCACAACCTTAGAATGGTCCGCCAGATCCTCGGACCTCAGTCCTATTGAGCATGTTTGGGACATGATGGGTCGATAACTGGCCAACCGTCCTCAGCCACCCACAACTCTGGAACAACTGACCCGTGCAGTGCAGCAAGCATGGGCCACAATTCCTCAGGAAGCGATCCAGGGCCTTAATGACTCCATGCCTCGACAAATTCATCATTGTATTGCAGCACGTGGTGGGCACATCCTGTATTGATTGTTGTCCAAACTTGCAGTCAGAGGGATCTGAAAGTGTAATCATCGAATCACAACTGAACACTCGTCCTGCATGTTCAATTGCAGCAATGTAGCACCACTCCTTCTGGGTGTTGCAATTTCCATTTTCTTCAGTGTATTTGGCATTCAGCAACAATAATTTGTTATTTCTGGTATAATCACAATATACTCGTACTTCAGGGGGTTCAAAGGTAAAACAAGTGGATTCTGGGGGTACGCTACAAAAATGTTTGAATACCACTGGTCTATAGCACAAAATAAGGTAACCTTTAATACCTCGACAGATATTCTCATTACAAGATATAAATCTCATTTTCCAACCGTATTGGAGTTCAGAGTATCAAATTATTATTATAATTAATGAACCACCTTTCCAATACACAAAATCCTTATATTTAGATATTCTCATACCTGGATGCATCTAACTAAGAAGTTCAAACAGTCCAAATGACTGGCAATGCATGCAGACTTGAAATCAAACAGACTATGTTATCCTGTGTTCAATTTGTCCACGGATGTAGCAGCAACAGTATCCTTTCTAAATCACAAATGCTTCTACATGGAGGAAAGTACCATCTGATTGCACATGTTCGATGAGCAAGAACAAACAAGTTAGTGCTAGCCAAAGCTGTGTTAGGTGAGTGTTATTTTGCTGGAGAATTGCTCCTGAGCACTCTGCTTGAAAGGGTATGATTTACTCAATGTGCTACTGTTCAGACAAGACATGTGCCATTGTAAAGTGATTCAGGGATTGTTGTGCTCACCTGCAGTCCTCCAAACCCTGGCATGGAGGATATCTGCTCGCAAACAAAAGCACAATTCATCGCTTAAGACAATACAGTGCCAGTTTATAGCACCGTAGTTCTCTGCTGAACCACTATAAACAATGGCAACGATGTTGATTCATTAATGGTAGAGAACATACAGGTTGAGATCACATATTTGCCAGTATTGGGCACCAGGAAATAGCTTCTTTTAAAGATAAGATTCCTTAGTGAAGCTGCAACATATCTCTGAGTGAGAAGCCATTGCATCTGTTTGTGCCTATCTAAAAATCAAATGGGCCTCTTCCTTGGTAGTCTGTTGGGGCATCCAGAACCAGTCTACAATGCATGGGTACTTTCATCTGTGTGTTACTCCTAACACAATCTAGCTATGAATTTCAAACAGCCCAAATGACTTGCAATTTGCTTAGCCACCCTACCTCCCACAATTCAGTTACATGGCCTCTCTTCATTCCATCAGTTGTTCCTATTATCTTGCATGTGTTCTCACCATGACTACCACTCATAAATATGCTTGGCAAATATTGCACATGTCATATAGCATATGCTTTGTTAAGGGGATATTCAGATAATCTACATGAAGAGTGACTGAAGCACACTTGTATGTGCATGTATCATTGCACAGTGCATATGTTCACCAGCTTTTGTGTCCACCTTTGTAGCAAAACAGTTAGTGCTGTTAGCTGCTGTTCTTGGAAGCCTGGGTTCGATTCCTGGTACTGCCATAAATTTAAATTGGCAGGATTACTGGTATGTGGTTAACCCTAGTAGAATTTTGTTGTATATCATTTTAAAGCATAGAAATACCAGTTTAAATGTGATGTAAGCAACAAAAACATTAAATTAATAACAGTGGGTCATATGTGAAAAGTACTTAAACAATTTAAAAAAATCCTAGTGGCTGAAATGATTCAGAGCTGTGACTGAAAGCATTATTTATGTACTAATATGCACATTATAAGCTTATGTTGGGATCCAGAGCATTAGTTCCTTTTTTTAAATAAACAAAAAGTTTACCTCATCATTTTTCAGGAATACCAGCTTGGTGGACTAGTGTTATCATACCCTGCATTACAGGGAGGCATATTTCTGGGTCCTGGATGCTAAATGAGAAACTCTTTCCAGGAAAATTGCTCTCTGGAGGTTCTAAATGATACCAGTACACACTAATACCTTCAATACCTACATTTCTGGTTGTGTGAACACCTGTTGTAGAACCTGGGAACTGATCAACATATGAGGAGTCCCAGGATTTTGGGACACCCTGTGATGATGTACCCACTTCACTCACAGTTTCAGTTTTGTCATCTGACAAACTCTTCATATTATCTTCCACGGAGTAATAATCATCACTGTCTCTATCTTAATAAATGGGTCTTTCAGTTTCATTATCGTCAACATAAACAGACATCATGTTGCTGCGCTGATAATACCTTGAAGTGTAAAGATAAAACAGCGTCTGCCTTTCATATAAATGCTATTGGTGATTCGCAGATTCTTTCAAAAGGAAGATCAATCTTCCAATACCTGTTAAACATACTGCTCCTGCCATCTGTTGCGTATCTTATGAATTATGATGGTTTTCCCAGCCATCTGTCAGACAAATGATAACAATTGAGAAACAGTCACACCGACTGTCAGACACAGTCAACAGTTCTTGGGTTAAGAAGGTATATGTAGCTCACCTCCACTGGGGGTGTATCTCAAAAGAGCAGCACCACCTCGGGACGGGGACACAAATTTACTTACTTACTTCCTTACTTACTTACTTACTTACTTACTTACTTACTTACTTACTTACTTACTTATAGAGCATAGTGGCCATGAGTGTTAATGTGCTACAGCTCTGCATTTAGGAGATGAGTTGGAACCCCACTGTCAGCTGTCCTGAGATGGTTTTCTATAGTTTCCCAATTTCACTTCCAGGCAAATGCCAGGACAGTTCCTATTCATGGGCCATCTCTTTAACCAATTTCATTCACCATCATCCACTTAATCTCGCTTCATCTCGACCCCATATCAGAAACAGGACTAAGGGGTAGACATACTTACAAACTTTGTGGTTATTGAAAGATGTTTACAGGCTGTATACATTTTTATATCAATCTGAATGTATTGGGAAGTGGTTTTTGAAAGTGATGTGTGGCATTTATAGGGGGTAACACTAACGTACAGCCAAACTTTCAGGGCACATTCCTCACATGTAGAAGAAGAAATTATGTTTTATGGACATGGGTCTAGAAATGTTTTATTTCCATGTTAGAACTCATGTTTTACAACTCTACATAGTACATTAATCATGGGAAACACAAAGGAACAGAACGTACCAGCATACCACATGAAATGTTCAAAATCCCCTTCGTTAGCATTGATAGCATCAGCCCACCGTCGCATTGAATTCATTCACTCATTTATTTAGCTTCCATAGACTGTACAATTACATATTTTGAAATATGTCAACAGTATAGGAGTTTTCAAGTGATTTCCTAATACTAACAATAATATATGCACAACAATGAACATTTTGAAAAAAGAAGAAAAACAGAAACACCACATACTTCAATGTTAGGACAGCACATCTTAATTTTTTGAAATAATATTAATAACCAATATTTACAAGACAAAATAAAAATATATTGGTGTGGTGTTAATAATGTGAACATAGTCAATGTGACATTAACATATTTTTAAGGCTATATACTAGATTACAAGTTAATAAGTAGTAGCATCATTACCAGCACTTCATCATGTATTCTTCTGTACTGGAGAAGCAGCTACTTAGCAGGAGATTTTTTAAAGCTGTGGTAAATGAACTGATGGGACTAATATCTTTAATCATATTTGGAAGCTTATTATACAATCTGATTCCAACAGAGTCTACATGTCTCAAGGCAATGGTTTTACTCTTGTGCTCGATAAAAATATTATTTCTTGTTCGCGTCTGGTAATTGTGATTGTCAAAATTCTTTCTGAAGTGATCAATATTTTTTTTCACATGTAGAATGCATTGCATGATGTATATACTTGGTACTGGGAGTATCCTTAGTCTCTTAAATAATGGTCTGCAATGATCTAACCTGTTACGTCTCAATATAATTCTGATAGCTCGTTTCTGTATTCGAAATATAACATCAAGATTTGATTTGTAGCAGCCCCCAGAGACCAATAGCATAAGTGATGATTGAATGGAAATATCCAAAATATGCTATTCTAATATATTCTTCACTACAACTATTAGACACAATCCTTAAGGCAAAACAAACAGAACTCAGAGACTTCCCTATTTTTTTAATATGACAATCCCATCTTAATTTTTCATCTATATGGACACCTAAATTTTTGTGGTCAACGTATTTTCAATTGCATTTGCATTTAATATAAGGTTGTGTTTCTTTTGCAGTTTTGTCATGGTAGTTAGATGCCTTGAATTCCATGTATTGGGTCTTTTTAAAGTTCAATGTTAATTTGTTTTTCCTGAACCATAATTCTAACCTAGACAGGACTGTATTTGCTGTAGTTTCTATAGACGTAGGGTCAGGATTATTAATAATTGTTTGTATCATCAGCACACAGAACTGCTGTTTCTACTTGATTATTGTGAGGAAGACCATTCACATAGATCAAAAAAAGAACAGGCCCCAAAATACTACCCTGCGGAATACCTAAGTCTATGCTTTTTACCTGAGAGTGATATGTCTCATTATGCCCTTTACTGTTACAATGTGTAATTTCAACAAACTGGGATCGTTTATTCAGGTATGATCTAAACCAGTCATTAACAATTCCTCTAACTCCAATCTGATATCATTTTGCAACAATATTTCATGATCAACAGTATCAAATGCCTTTGAAAGGTCAAGAAATAGTCCTATCACAGTTTCATCATTATCAAGAGCATTTACGACCAACTGTGTAAAATGTGATAAAGCAGACAAAGTACTTCTGCCAGCTCTGAACCCATGTTGTGCATTATTTAACAAGTTATATTTGATTAAAAATTTAGTAAGCCGATCTTTCATAGCACATTCAAATATTTTTGAAATAAAAGTAAGTATTGATATTGGTCTGTAGTTATGTAAATCGTGTAAATTTCCACTTTTAAAGACTGGGATAACTTTAGCTATTTTTAGGAGATTAGGAAACTGAATTCTGGATATGCTGATGTATCCCTGGACAGTGGGTTGATGCATGAATCAATGCTAATGCCACGAACCTACTACGCTGGCTTGGCAGGGGAAGAGGTGATATGCCCACGTGGCGCGTTCCAGGTGGCGGATAGGGGGGGTCCTAACCGGCTTGCCAGCAGACTTGAGCGAAATAAAATAGCTCTCGCGGTCCAAACACATATCCCCCTGTGGGTGGGGGACATAGGCAAAGAATACACCCACAGTATCTCCTGCTCATAAGAGGCAACTAAAAGGGGCAACCAAGGGATGATCGAATTAGAACCATGAGACTACTTGTAATTAGTACCATCACCCGAGGAACACCATGGGTCACCTTTGCTTGCGCGTAGTACCGCTATGTTAGGTACACAGTAGGTTTGTGATTATTAGTGACAGTGTGTGAATCAGGGTGGCTTTTACATTACCTGTGATTAGTACACCTATGTGAGGAACACCATTGGTTTGTGTTGCCTGTAAATGGCGCCACAGTATGAGAAGCGCTATAGGTCTGTGTTACCTGTGCGCATTACATTACCTGTGAGTAGTACCATAATGTGTGGAATTCCGCGAGTCTACGCTACTTTTGATTAGTACTGCAACATGACAAATACCATGGTTCTACTTTCCTAGCGATAAATACCATTATGAGGAGCCGATGACCTGGATTTTGGACCCCTTTAGATTACAAGCATCATCAGTTCAGGATTGTGCATTAGAAGCAGTCCCTTGGTCAGTACTACTATTGTTTAACACTAGTTTCTGGGAATGTGGGGCATTGCGGGTCAGATCCACTGATTGTTTTAAATTCATATCAATCCCTTCATTCTTCGTCACCATGTTAAGAATTCTGGTCAGTGGATGATTTTGGACTTTTAAATTGTGATTACTTTTTGTCTCATTTCGTACCATTAGGGGCCAATGAACAACAAGCATCATCATAATCATCAATGCTAACAGAGGAGCATTTTGAACAGGGTATGCTGATGTGTTCTTGTTTGTTTCCCATCACTAATGTATTATGTAGAGTTGTAGAAAACAAGTTCTAGGAACTTAGAAAGCATTTCTGGACTCATGTCCATATACCCAATTTACTTCTTCTACTTGTAAGAAATTTGTCCTGAAAGTTTGGTTGTACATTATTGTTACCCCCTTGTATCGAAGTGGATAGCAACTAGTCCAGAATGAAAGAATTTGAATTGTAGTGTTATAGAAGAAAGCTGAAACTGAGATGAGTGGATTGATGCACTAAATTAAGTGCTAAGAAGAGAACAATTTTGAAAAACTTGAACAGAGTACAAGACAGGTTCATAAGCCATATCTTCAGATATACAGTTTTGTGTTTTGGGGAAAAATATGTGGAGTAACAACAGTATGAGTAAACCAAGGCAAGAGCAAGGCAGCTTGTTACTTAGAAATTAAGAGGATAGCATGGACTTGAGTAATGTGGAGCACTGTTGGTCTACAGAGTGATGACTGAAGCATTAAGACATAATTTATATCACTAACTACATTCGTCTGGTACTTGGAATCTCAGTGTTTGGCTACTGGTCTATGGTAATTAATCTTGAATGTATCATGCTCAGCCACAGTCCTAATTATGCTCTGATCATTTTTCCTAACACACAACAACAAAAACAATTCGTTTGAATGTATGTCCTGTTTTTGTGATATACTGGCACATTCTGTTCTTGAGTATTTCCATTATTAATGTACTATTTTAACCATTAAATTTATTTCATGCTATATGTCCTTTGGTCAATTATTTACGAATTACAGGCATTCTAAAGTTTTACTGGAATTATTGGTGATAACCCTACGTGGCACATCTAACTTCGAGAAACTGTAGCCATGTTTGTGTACCAGCAGTGATACATCATTGTACAAAATTTTGGTTACTGAACAGCATATTTTCAAGTTTTGTTGGGAATCGTGCACAACTTTATAACCGAGAGAATCGTAAGTTAATTTGGCCGTAGAGGAAGAGCAGATATCATGGAACTTCTAGTGATAGATTATGAATTAAATGATATGCAACTCTAAGACAGAATTCATGACTCCAAAATTAATATGAAATATTAATACATTAATATTAATAATTAATTATATTAATAATATTAATATATTAATATTCCCTCCATTGCAACTGATAACAAAAACAGGCATAATTCGTAAATGATTGACCATAGGGTGTATGTTCATAGGGACATTTTTGTGTTGTTTTGGGGTTTGTTATCCACACCTTGATTACTTCCCACATTTTTGGGAGCACACTGTATACAAGGGTCACTTCAAAATTAATGCACTACAAATGCTTTTATAAGAACAATCTTTTTTGTACACCTTTGCAATTTATTGAGTTTATACATTACTACTTGCATTAGGATTTAGTTCAACCAGTTACTACACATGGTGCAGTTGTAGCACTTGTTCAAGATGGCCCCTGTGCTCGATGTTCATCAAAGTAACATGCTTTTATTGAGGTGTCATGAGATGAGGCCATGGGACATATTCACAAGGGGTTGAAATGGGTGTATGGAGGTGACTGTCGATCACACTGCAATAATTCCCTGAGTACAAAGATTAAAGGACAGCAATAGGCATGTCAAGATTCCAAGTTCTTCTTGCAAAGGCAACTACACACCAACACGAACAGTCGACAGTAGTCAGCACTTTGAACAACAAACGTGTATCTGCGAATAAAATTTCCACCAAATGGGACCTGTGAAAACAAGCGTGTGCAGCATACTGAAACAGCAAAAAGGTTTATTCCAGGTGAGTTCCAAGGATGTTCACAGTTGCCCACGAAGGAACAAGAAAGACTGCCACACCCGCCTTAGAAACCTGATTTGGCAACCTTCGATTACCATTTATTTGGTAAACTGAGGGACTCAATTCATGGAAAGAGGTTTGAGAGTTTCTGGAATTTATGTTTTCACAAAAATTATTTAGGGTCAGAGTGTACCAAGATATTTTTGCAACTTATTGGAAAAACGGGCTAACCAATGAATTAAAGGAACTATGAAAAGACAAATGTCCGACTGCACACCACACAAACACTCAACAATATGCAGCACTAGCAAGATACCCGTGCTTCGCTATGGTATTATACCAAAATTTATAATTTAATGCTTAACGTTTTATATATAATCCACCGAAATTCACGATCTGACTAATTTTCTGAGAGAATCCGCCAAAATTTGTGATCAGACTCGTTTCCTGAAAGTTAACGGCAAATTTCCTCCCATTTTTCAATCTTTCTTTCCAGCAATCGATTTCGTACTTCCCAGGCTAGGTTCAGGTATGCCACCCAGTCAGTTGGGTCCCTAAATCTTTGCCATCTTTTCCTATAAGCATTTTTTTATATGGATCAAATCCTTGAGGAGATCTGGCGTGGTGTCGTCTTGGGTGCCTTGGTGGTACTGAACCCGCAGCCGGACTGCAATCGTAGTCATTACCCAGCCAGGACCCGTTTCCAGCATGGTCCGCACATTCTGACGATGGTCCAGAACATTATTATTATTATTATTATTAGGGTGGGTGGTATTAGTTGAATTTAGGTTATTATTATTATTATTATTATTATTATTATTATTATTATTATTATTATTATTATTGTTACGGAGATATCCGTGGTAGGTAGAGGTGAAAGAAGGTGCGGGTGTGAATGGGTTTCAAGCTACGAAATTAACGTGCAATATAAAATTAATTTAAAATTTAACTAGGTTATATTTTCTTTTCAAAAACAAGAGATAACAATCATAACAGGTACAGAGTAGCAAAAATGTAGGTACAATATTACTGGATTCGGGCTCAGTGCCCTTACTTCATAACTCTTGGGCCATCAGCCCCGCCTTACTCCAAAAAAAATTTTAGCCAAGGGGCAGAAAACCCCATTCATGCCCAGGAGCACTGGCTCCAAACATTACACACAAAGCCTGCACGAGGCATACAGAAACAAATTTCAAAGAGCGATCCGCTCTCAAAATTGTAAGCCTATCACAAGGCCACACCAAACTCTACCTTCAAGCTGTCCTCTAAGGACGTATTCACAGGGGTAAAATACCCAACCTACTGAGGTCTATTACATGAAAAGAAGGTTGATTACATGACCTCTAGAATAACAATTTGAGAGGAGGCGATCTTGCACTCCTAATACACTTTGTTTTTAAAACCTAATCTGGCTCTGGGCCGCTAACACAAGGGCTAATCCCATACTACAGAGGTGACTTAGAGAAGAACACTTTACATTACATAAACGAAGAATAGTTTGAGAAAATAAGTTCACCTCAAAACAAATGTGAGTGGGAGCTCGAGAGGGTAGCACTCTCTATCCCAATATGTAGCTTTACAAGAAAAAGATGAAAAGAGTAATTACATTTTAGGAAAAGGTTACATGATGGAAATGCTTCGAACCCGCCGCGAGTGTTAACCTGCCGACCTAGCAAGAAAAGAAGTTATTAATAGGCCATTACCTGGTGTTGAACTGCTGAAGAAGAAAGAGGCGCTTCCCGCCTCCTGCTATGTACTTCATACACTGAAAGATGGAACAGAAGTGGCCCGGAGACCCCAAAATCAGCAGTTTATATACTCTCGCGGAAGTTTCTAGGCGTTAGGGGAATGAAAACACCCGCCCACAATGTTTTTATTGGATAGGACCCCGCAATAGATTCAAGTTGGGGGAAGATACATCTGATTGGATAGAAATTAATTTAAGAAATTCGGGATTGGCTACATGCAAAACAAGGGGAAAGAGAGGGGTATACAGCCAACTTAAACAATAACAGAAAGAAATTTAACAAGAAACAAACTTTTGAAATAAAAATTTCTCCAACAAAATAGTTCTTTGACTCCGCACTAGGGTGCGCTATTGTTGATCTTCAGTAGTGTCCTCTAGAAGAGAAAGTTCACACTTCTTACTTCAAGCGAAACAAAAACACATCAAAAGTGACACAGTTCAAAAACTCAAAATTTTCCACGTGGTGACATCTTCTGAGAAAGTAGAGAATTAATAGAATAGATAAAGTTCAACCTTCCTCCAGAAGAGGAGTTTCAACTGGCGCAACTTTTAAATAAACGGTGTAGAGGTGTACCGCCCGGTACAATTATTATTATTATTATTATTATTATTATTATTATTATTGATATTGATATTATGGACCCTACAGCAAGATGCAAGACCACTACTTGGCAGTAAATTACATCTACTACCACTGTCATTGCTGACAATGTGACCAGCACAATCGTCGCACGTAGGCAAGTGCGCGAGGTTTCTGGCGACACGAGTGATATACTTCCGTGCATTATCGACCATATTATAGAAGTGAACAACTGCACAGTTACTATCATTCCTATCGTTTATTTCAAATGTGTTCAAATTTTTATTTATATGCCCGGAGAATCTACAGTAATCTAAACATTTTGTTCTCCAAAGGAAAAGATGGCTCTTGAAAACGAAACTACGAAAGATTAAAAATGATCAGTTTATGATCAAGAAAAGGACATTATGAGCATTAAAATCAGTTGGTCTCAACTTGTTTTTCATCCCACTGCCATTAAGTTGATTTACACCCCCCCCCCCAAAAGAAAGGTGTTTCTTTATGTTTAAAGGAGATTCCAAATACCAATGCCCACGTCTGTTACCTTCAGTTCCGAGATACAAATATCCCCATAAAAAAGAATTAACTTTTTTCACTTCCTTTCACACTCCCCCCCTCCCCCTTAAGTGAATTTTCCGGCAAAAAGTACTTGTTTCTTTAATAGTAAAGAATCTTCTAAATACCAACTATCACAACTCTAAAATCTTCAGTTTTTGAGATATGTGTCTTCATAAAAGGAATTAAACTCCTTTTCACCCACGCTCCCAAGATGATTTCCCCCAAAAACTTTTTTTTAAGGAGATCCAAATGCCAATTTTCACGTCTGTAACAACTTTAGTTTTTATTAGATGTATGTATCCTCATACAATCAATTCAATTAATTTTTCAATTCTTTCACCTCCCCCTTCATTGGATTTTCCGATAATACGTGTTTTTTCAATTTTAAAGCTTATTCCAAATACCAATTTTCACATCTGCAAAATCTTTCATTTTTGAAATAATAGTATCCTCATACAAATAATTCAACTAATTTTTCAATTCTCCCCCCCCCCCTCCTTTAAGTGGATTTCCGAAACAAAAAATACGTATTTCTTTATTTTTGAAGGAGGTTCCAAATACCAAATTTCACGTTTGTAACATCTTCAGCTTTTGAGATATCAGTATCATAATTAAAAGAATTCAACCCCATTTTCAGTCACTTTTACCCCTCCACCCAAGTGGTTTTTCAGAAAACAAGAAATACATGTTTCTATATTTTAATAGAGATAAAAATACTATTTTTCAGTTCGGTAACATGTTTTTGAGATATACTGTAGAAATGCTCATTTTAATATTTCACCCCCTTTATACTTCCCCTTAAGTGGAGTTTCCAAAAACAAATCACCAATGTTTCTTTACTTTTACAGGAGATTCCAAAATACCAATTTTTACGTCTGTAACATTTTAAGTTTCTGAGATATACTGTAGATATAGTCTTTCTAAAAATTCACCCCAATTTGTCACTACTGTTCAACCCCCATTAATTGGATTTTCCAAAAACAAAAAAATACGTGTTTATTTCCAAAGGAGATCCCAAATACCAAGTTTCAGGTCTTTAATATCTTCTGTTTCTGAGATATAAGTATCCTAATTTAAGGCATTCAACCACTTTTTCACCCTTCCTATTGGGATTTTCCAAAAACAAAAAATATGTTTCTTTATTTTTAAAATGGATTCTAAATACCAATTTTTACATCTGTAGACTTTAAAAGTTTTGAGATACACATACACTCATTTTAAAAATTCACCCCCCTTCCCCCCCCCCCATTGATTGGATTTTCCAAAAACAAAAAATACATGTGTTTCTTTAAAAGGAGGTCCCAAATACCAATTTTCAGGTCTGTAAATTCTTCAGTTTCTGAGATTAAGTATCCTCATTAAAGGCATTCAACCCATTTTTCACCCTTTTTCACCCTTCCTATTGGGATTTTCCAAAAACAAAAAAATATGTGTTTATTTTTAAAGGAGATTCTAAATACGTATTTATACATCTGTAAACTTTAAAAGTTTAGAGACATAGATACAATCATTTTTAAAAATCACTGTTTCACCCACCTCCCCCCATTAATTGGATTTTCAAAAAACAAAAAATACCTGTTTCTTTATTTTTAAAGATCACAAATACCAATTTTCAGGTCTGTAATATCTTCAGTTTCTGAGATATAAGTGTCGTCATTAAAGGCATTCAACCCATTTTTTACCCCTTTTCACCCCTCCTATTAAGATTTTCCAAAAACAAACAAATACGTTTTTCTTTATTTTTAAAGGGGATTCTAAATACCCATTTTTATATCCGTAAACTTTTAAAGTTTTGAGATATAGATACCTTACCTTACCTGTGGCGCGATGGCCTGTTTTCGGGTCATGGCCTCCCCAGATGCTCTCCGCCAAACTTGTCAATCTCGTGCAGCTACTCTCCAATTCCGGATCTTGAGGATGTGTGCTGCGTCCTGATGTACACCATCATCCCATCTGTTACGTGGCCTTCCCACAGGCCTTCCTCCTCCAAAGTCTCCTAAGAATACCTTCTTTGGGATTCGGTGGTCTTCCATCCTAATTAGATGACCTGCCCATTTAAGTCTCTTCATTCGAATGGCATGCGACAGGGGTGCCTCCCCATACAGGGAATATAGTTCATTGTTATATCTAATTGTCCATTCTCCTTGTACGCATACGGGTTCATAAATTCTCTTCAGGATTTTCCTTTCGAATGAATCTATCTTCTCCACGGCTTTCTTTGGGAGGATCCACGTATCACTTCCATACATCACTATACTGCGAATGAGGGTTTTGTATAGCATAACTTTTAAGCTCTGGTTTATATCTCTACTTCTGAAAAGTGGTACTACTGCAAAGTATGCTCTGTTGGCAGCTTGAATTCTTGCCTGTATTTCCACCATTTCCTCATTCTTGTTGCTTAGATCTACACCAAGATATTTAAATTCATCCACCACCTCCACTTTGGATCCTTCAGGGACAAGTTGGTCATTTGTATACTTCCTTTTCCGAGCCTGCACCATTACCTTCGTCTTTTGTTCATTGATCTTAAGTCCAATCTCTTTGCCTTCTCTACTCAATTCTTCAAATGCTTCTTTAACTGTCCTTGTTGTTCTTCCCATCAAATTTATGTCATCAGCATATCCAACTAGTTGAGCTGTTTTGTATAGAAGTGTTCCACTGGTGTCCACCCTTAACTTTCTAATCACTGATTCTAGTGCCAGGTTAAATAGAATTGGTGCTAAGCCATCTCCTTGCTTCAATCCCTGATTCACTTCGAAGAAGCTGCTTACTTCAGTCTGAATTTTCACTCCCACCATCATATTTCTCGTAGTTAATTCCACCAGTCGCACCAGCTTTTCTGGTATCTTGAACTCTCTTAATATCTCCATTAATTTATCCCTGTCATTAGAGTCATATGCTTGTTGAAAGTCTATAAACATCCGTACCACATCTATGCCCCGTTCCCAACACTTCTCCAACACTTGTTTCACAGTAAATATCTGATCAATAGTGGATCTTCCCTTCCGGAACCCTGCCTGGTATTCTCCTAGAATTTCTTCCACCAGGGGTTTTAGTCTCTTCTTCAGGATGGAGGTGAACAGCTTATATACTGTACACAGCAGTGTGATCCCCCTATAATATCTACATAACTACTTATCCCCTTTCTTGTATATTGGGCATATGATGCCTTTGTGCCAGTCTTTAGGCATTTCTTCTATGTTCTACACACTCACAATTAGATCATATATAGCTTCTTGTAGTGTGGTTCCTCTGCACTTTCACAACTCTGCAGGGATTCCATTGATACCTGGTGCTTTATTGTTTTTCAGTTGCTGTATGGCTTCTATCACTTCTTGCATAGATGGTGCTGTGACTTCTGATTCATTTGTCTCAGTGTTATTCCTTGAGGTAGTTGGTGTTTTCCCTTTCATTTCTACTGGGTTCCGGAGGTGTTGGAAATATTCCTTCCATCTATCTTGGATCCCTTCTTTATTTCCCAAAAGCTATCCATTTCTGTCCTTACACATGTTTGTTCTTGCCTTGAATCCTTCTTTCACTTCCTTAACTTCTCTGTAAGCCATGTAGCTATTATCTTCTTTAAATTCCTCCCCTATTCTAGCCATTTTCTCATTTAATTTTCTTCTCTTCTTCGACATACATTCCTTACTTCTTTGTTCTGGTTTTCAACCTCTTGTTTCTTCACCCTTGTTGGTCTCTCTAGGTATGCTTTATATGCTTTATCTCTTTCTTCTATGGCTTTTTGGCATTCCTCATCAAACCATTCCTTTGTGCTCCTTTTGGGTACAAGGTCTAGTGTGTCCTTTGCCACGGCCTTAACGCTTTCCTTCAGAGCAATCCATTTGGTCTCGACCGTTGCTGTTTGGTCCTTATTATATTTCTCTACCAGCACTTCTTCCATTCTTTTCCTGTATCTTTCTGATACTTCCTTATTCTTCAGTTCACTAGTATTGTACTTTTCTATCCTACTCATTCCTTCCTTTCTTGTTTTCAAAATGTGGCACCTTAAGATTGCCTTAACTAGACAGTGGTCGGAGCCACAACTTGTTCCTCTGAATGATCTGACATTCATGTTATTGGATGCCCATCTTTTCTCCATCATTACATGGTCTATATGATTACAGGTCTTTCCATCCGGCGATATCGATGATTGCTTGTGTACCTCTTTATGAGGGAAACAAGTTGACATCACTTTCATGTTTCTGCTGGTAGCAAGGTCAAGCAATCTCTGTCCATTATCATTAGTATTGTTGTGTAAACTATGGATCCCTATTATTCCTTGATATATCTCCTCCTTTCCAATTTGTGCATTTAGGTCTTCTATTATCATCTTAGCATCGTTTGATGGGATTGAATCTAGCACTCGTTCCAGTTCAGCATAGAACTGATCCTTGACTATCTGTTCCTTGTCTTCCGTTGGTGCATATACATTTACGATTGTTAAGTTATGGAATTGCATTTTAACAAGCAGTGTTGCCAATCTTTCATTTATTGCCAAAAACTGTAATACATCAGCTTTGGCTTGTTTTCATACTATAAATGCTACTCCTCCTTCTTGTGCATTCCTTGACTTCCCACTACTGATTATTGTGTGGGTTTTGGTGTCCCAGATCTCATCCCTTCCTGACCATCTAGTTTCTTGTATGGCTGCTATGTACTGCTATGTATATAGATACTCATTTTAAAAATTCACCCCCACCCTTTTTTACCCTCCCATTAATTGGATTTTCGAAAAACAAAAAAATACGTGTTTCCTTATTTTTAAAGGGGACTCTAAATACCAATTTTTACTTCTGTAAACATTTAAAGTTTTGAGATACAGATATTCATTTTAAAATTTCACCCCCCCCCCCCATTACACCCCCTTAGCGACGGAATATCCAAAAATCCTCCTTTAGCAAGCACCTACATTGTACTATAAATGTATCCTCAAAATTTCACTTCATTATGTCCAGTAGTTTTGGCTCTGCGATGATGAATCAGTCAGTCAGGACAAGTTATTTTATATATATAGATTGTGAACAACAAATGTGTAACTGTAAACAAAGGACCCAGTCTAAAGCTAGGTCAAGAACTGATTGACATGCCATAGTAATTTTTCTTTATTGGAATAAGATAATCCTAATATTTCTTTTTTTTTTTTTTTCTGCTAGTTGCTTTACGTCGCACCGACACAGATAGGTCTTATGGCGACGATGGGACAGGAAAGGGCTAGGAGTGGGAAGGAAGCGGCCGTGGCGTTAATTAAGGTACAGCCCCAGCATTCGCCTGGTGTGAAAATGGGAAACCACGGAAAACCATCTTCAGGGCTGCCGATAGTGGGGTTCGAACCTACTATCTTCCGAATACTGGATACTGGCCGCACTTCCTAATATTTCTTTATGATTAGCAAAGACAAAATAGTACTCTAGAAAACAAAAACCAAACACAGTATCTTGAAGTTGCATACTTTCATTTCTATAAGGGGCGATCAAAAAGTTTCAGTTCGACTGCCGTACAGTCTTGAATTGGGATGCCAACGAGGCAAAATCGCCGTGAGCATTGAAGCACTCCTCCCACCAACAAACCAAGTTGAAGATCCCCGTGTGGTAAAACACAGTGTCCTGCCGTGTGAAGAAGTCCTTAACCGCCTGCTGCACATCCTCGTCCGTCAGGAAGCGTCGACGTTTCAAGGCTTGTTTGAGGGGCCGAAGGCGTGATGATTGTACGGGCAAAGATTAGGACTATAGAGCAGGTGCTTGAGTGTCTCCCACTTAAGTTGGCATACATTCTGCCGGATCGACTGGTGTCTTGTATCAAAACGCGTCCTGCACAGAACTTGGTGCACCATTCCAGAATGGTGGTTTCCGACAGATATGGTGCCTCATACACAGTCTTCATTCTCCGATGGATGTCCACCGGGGTTTGTCCTTCGGCAGCCAAGAGCAGAAAAACAGCATATTAGTCCTGTTTGGACGCATTTGGTAATAACGTCGCCATAGATCGCATGGCTGCATTTAACGCACACACCTCAGCAGGACACGACTGCCAAACTAATCCCTTTGCATACATGTCCGTGCTTATATACCCGCATCAGAGTCGTGCTGTGTTGCATGTCCGCTGCGGCAACACCCTTAAACGGAAACTTTTTGATCACGCCTTATATATTTGTAGATTATGTTATGCACTATTCTTAACATGAAGGACAATGAAGAGGCATGATTTGACTCATTTGGCCTGTCCTTCTAACCACTGTCAATTCCAGCATCAACACCTCAATCCTGTCTCCCACAATCAAATTACTTAATTCTCAATCATCATCATCATCATCATCATCATCATTATTATTATTATTATTATTATTATTATTATTATTATTATTATTATTATTATTATTTGATATTTGCATCTGCAAATCTGGCATCTGGTAATTCTAACATTTTTCTAAATTTTCATTTTTAAGAAAATATCTAAGCATTTAAAAGAGACCTAATTATGTTTCTTTTCTTCACAAAGCAATAAAAAATTGGAAATAAAATTCTGAAAAATATTTATAGAAAACTAGCTGTAGTACCCGTTGTTAACAGGTCAGTCACTTAGCATGAGCGTGATTATACTTTTGTCCACCTCTCACATTGATCCCCAGATTTTGAGGCACATGCGACCCCTCCTGGTAAAATATTTGGACGATTTATAGCTAAGATCCTACTGAACAGTTTTTTAAAACTGAAATACCAGGTTTCATTAAAATCCATCCATTTTCACATGTGGTAACAAACACAGACAAATATTAAACTGAACTTGGCATACTAGTAGGTCTTTACAATGACGTCACTATTCCTTTCAGAATACAATATTAACAGACTGGAATGTCGTGGTTAAAAGCAATGCTATCATATGAAATGCTCAATCAAATTAAGAATGGGACAGTTTCTCACTTTTCATGAACAATACTACTCTGGCGTTCTAACAGTGCAAAGTTCCAGAGCTGGAATATCCAGGCCACAGACACCATGAACACTCCTCTGCTGTTTTTCATTACGTGCGTTCACTGCTCATTCCAATCAGCGCCTCAGAAGAGGGATTGAATAACTGGAATGCTATGATGAACCAGTGTGTTACTTACCAGTAGTAGTCAGAAGTTGTATGAACTAAAGGAATGGCATGCTACAAAAAGTTATCGATCGAACTCTCAGCTACTGTACTTCCTGCCAATATTCAGGCAGGCTGTTTTATCGCAGATAGGTGGCAGCAGAAAAGAGAAAGCATATAACAGTGAACAACGTTCAGAGTAATGTTATTGTTGATCAGTTTTGTAGTCCTTCAATTTAGTTTTCTTCTGACACTGTCATGTTAGGGCATTTAATGTAAAAGGAGTCCCTTTTCCTCCTTTCATGACTCCCTCTTGTCTTATTCTTCAAGTGATTTTTTCTTTACAGTATTTTTGTAATCATCTTCACAATTTTCCTTGTTGGCATAGGCTGATGACCATGCTGTTTCACACTTTAAGACAATCACGGCTAAAACCACCACCATAGCCAAGTACCACAATTGAACAATATTTCCACGTTTGTGATGTTCCACGTTGATTTGGACTAAGCAACTAAAGTCTAAATTCATGAATTCTATTATCATAGTACGGTAACACTGCAAAAGACATAAATGATCAGAAATTATATTCTACAGCCCTTAAGAAGATGCTGCAAGGGAAATCCCCAGTAATCGATGAAGTCGGCACGGACATGATTAAAGCAGCAGGAGTCCAGGGTTTACAGTGGCTACACAGAGTGCTCAATGCAGTTTGGAAAGATGGCAAGAGACCTACTGATTGAAGCAAGGGTGTCATTATCCCCCTGTTTAAGAAAGGAAATCGCTGAAAATGTTCCAACTATCGGGGAATAACACTCCTTTCTCATGGGCTTAAGATTCTTGAGAAAATCTTAGAGAGCAGATTGCGAGTCATCTTAGAGCCACAGTTTGAAGAGGAACAGTATGGCTTCAGGCCTAACAGGTCCACAACAGACCTAATCTTCAGTGTCCGTATGTTAACACATTCCCTGCGGCAGTGAATTTCGATGACTTAATATTACGTCGTATCGGCCCACCGGTGACCCGATGCTGCCTTTAGTTATTATCGGTTCGGGTCACCGGTGACCTGACGAATTTGACTTTGTTTACTCCCTAGTATGACATCCTAAACCATGCATGTGCACTTATTGTGTGCGTTATTGTTGAGGAGACATTCCAGCGTATTTACCTGTGCGACAGTGTTCCGATTCAACAATTGCGTGAAACAGAAATGACCCCGGAAATAATTGGGTCACCGGTGGGCCGATCAGAACTAGCAGTATGCCTCGATCCTTTACTTCCATTGGAACACTATGTTGTCGATTAGTTAACGGAAATTCGTAACTAGGACGTAGTTACTCACTTCGCAATTCTGGGAAGTTCGCACCGACGGATAAGAGTAACATATTTCGGGGCACATGGTGACCCGAACCGCACGGAACGTGATATAAGCCTACCCCAGTGCTGTCCTAACCCTCTTTCTTTTCCGTGCCACCGGTGTGTCAGAATGTGAAAGCTCCATACCTAAAAAGGACGTGAAATTGCTTGTAAATATTATATTCGGAAGATAATAAATATATCAATAACTACTTCAGTAACCTCTATAGGCTTTCCTAAGAGCAATGTAGAAAGCAGATATCAGAAGGGTGGTACTCCTTAAACAACAATCTACCATCTGCGGGCAGCAACACTCTAGGCTTCATTCACCGTAACCGCGCTAAGCGATTCCCGCGTAAAAATATAGGTCAGACAACAATTGGGACTCAGGGTGACCCGAAACGATATGAATGGAAGATGAAAAAAATTTCCTTTGGGTCACCGGTGGGCCGATCAAAACTAGCAGTATGCCTCGATCCTTTACTTCAATTGGAACACTAGGTTGCCATTAGTTAACGGAAATTCGTAACTAGGACGTAGTTACTTACTTCGCAATTCTGGGAAGTTCGCACCGACGGAGAAGAGTAACATGTTTCGGGGCACATGGTGACCCGAACCGCACGGAACGTGTTAATGGAAAAATATTGGGAAAAAAGGCAAAGATCTGTTTATGGTTTTCCTTGACATTGAGAAGACATATGACAACATTGCAAGAAAGAAGATACAGGAATGCCTGAGAAAAAGGAATGTGCCAGAGGGACTGGTGAGGAAAGTTCAGATGCTGTATGAGAACTGTACCAACTGTGTGCGATTGGGTGATGGACATTCATCCTGGTTCAAGACCGAAAGTGGAGTACAGTCAGGCAGTGCACTAGCCCCATTATTGTTTATCACCATCATGGATGACATAATGAAGAACATCAAGAAAACCTCTGAACTAAATGCAATGGCCTTCGCTGATATGATCTGGGGAGAAACTGAGGAAGAAGTACAGTCGAGACTCAATGAATGGAAGATTATGTTCCGGGAGTTCAATCTCAAGATAAGCAAACCCAAAACAGTAGTGATGGCAATAAACAGAGAGGGACGACCAGCGAACATCATGCTAGGAAACCATCCACTGTAGAAAGCTGTACCTCGGCAGTGTAATATCTCGAGATATATTAGCCACAAAGGAGGTGGCAAATAGAGTGCAGAAGAGCTCTCACTTTTACCAGGAAGTATAAACACTCCTCTGGGATCCCAAAGTACCATCAAAATCAAAGCTGGTGATGTTCAATCAGTACTTCATACCAATCTTAACCTATGATATTGAAACCTGCACCCTCACTAAGAAAGACTTATCAAGGTTGCAGGCATCCGAGATGAAGTTCCTTATGTCCACACTTCAAACAAACAAACAAACAAACAAACAAACTGGACAAGTTAAGGAATGATGTAGTTAGGAAGTAAGCTGGGACTGTTAGATCGGGTTAGCATGTCCAGACTGAGGTGGTTTGGGCATATAATGAGGATGGAGCCAACAAGGACAGCATATGTTAACTTGGAGAGACATGTGGCAGGGAGACGGATGGTGGGAAGAACAAGAACCCACTGGATGGACATTGCAGATCGGAAAAGGACACTGGAGGATGTCATTAACAACAGAACGTATCTCAATAAGACAGAATGCAAGAGGCTCACCAACAATATCCGGGAAACTGGAACTTTAAAATGATGATGAATAATTAAAATTAAGTGTGAAAAATATTAAATGCAGGAAACATATGATACCATGTGCTCATTCCCTTGAGCGACTATACAATTTACTTGTTAGAGCATCAAATTAAATGAGTCATTTATGACTGTTGTTCAGATTTCAACAACATTTGCAATGATTCATTTGCAGAGTGATCATTCCCCATGGGTATTTTCAGTGAGTGACTGATACACTGATCTAATGAACCAAACCGAACCCCATGGTGCAACAGCCCTGAAAGGCCATGGCATACCAAGCAACAGCTGCTCAGCCCGAAGGTCTGCAGATTATGAGGTGTCGTGTAGTCAGCATGACGAATCCTCTCAGCCAGTATTCTACTGTAGGCTTCCTAGACCAGGGCTGCCATCTCACCGTCAAATAGCTCCTCAATTGTAATAACATAGGCTGAGTGGACCTCGAACCAGCCCTCAGATCCAGGTAAAAATCCTTGACCCAGCTGGGAATCAAACCTGGGGCATGCGGGTAAGAGGGAAGCATGCTACCCCTACACCGAGAGGCCAGCTACTGGTCTAATGAGACATAACAAAAATGGAATGTTGTCATTAGGGACCAAAAATGAGAGCATATCTCGAACTTTTCAATGTCTTGCAGATGAGATTCATCTCGAGAGTCTCTTGGGAGGAATTACCAAACATCTTACGTCATTCACTACACTGACAGCAGAAACTTGCTTAGACATCTCTGTCGGGATGAGTCAGGAGGCAGTTTAGTCTTCCATTCACAGCAAATAGCATAGTTGTTTGTGCAAGTGTATAGAAAGTTAGTGTGTGTTCTGATTTACACTAGCCAACCCATGAGGCCAATAGCAAAATACATCATTTTATTTTAATACAAGCTCAAGGTGGGTGCGAAAGACCTCCACTCTTCTGCTCGTGAGTTGGCTGTGCTGTTAGGGGTGCGTAGCTGTGAACTTGCATCCGGGAGATAGTGGACTCAAACTGCACTATCGGCAGCCCTGAAGATGGTTTTCCGTGGTTTCCCATTTTCACACCAGGCAAATGCTGGGGCTGTACCTTAATTAAGGCCACGGCTGCTTTCTTCCCACTCCTACTGTCGTGGAAAAAAATATAGACAACCGAGTTAATTCGTTAATAAAACGTATATCCTTTGTTACACATAGAAACAAACTGCACCAAAATTTAGCTTATTGTATTCTTTGTTTAATTGTGTGGAGTAGAAATTTTGATCTCATCCAGTTAAAATTTTAACACAGGTTGAACAAAAATATGCCGGTATTTTGTCCATTTCCAACGGAGCGCTCGCTTTGAAAATTCATTACATTAAAAGTATTGATCTGATCGTTACCAAACTTGAGTGCATCTTAAAGTAAGTTATTGTTAATCTGTATACCAAGTTTTTATTTCATCTGATATTTGTAAAAAGGGTTATTGTAAATTTTGTAAGACAACATTTTCTCATTGGGTACAGGGTGGTCATACCTGCAAAAAATTCGGCTTATTATGAAGCTCATGAGAATGTCAGGCCAAAATTAATACTGCTATTTGCCCATATGAAATTGTTGATTTTATATTGATTTATATTTGATTGGTTGGTTGTGTGAGAAGAAAGTACCCTACTGGCCAGTGAGAACGATGCACTTGGCCCTGAAAATTCTAGGGACATTGCCGGGTTGAACATCAGTTGGGCGTTCCCTGCTGTACAATAAGTGAATGTTTGTTGTTTTGTCAGTTATTTAATCAAAATCACAAATCAATCACTACTGATCTGCATTTAGGGCATTCGCCCAGGTGGCAGATTCCCTATCTGTTGTTTTCCTAGCCTTTTCTTAAACAATTGCAAGGAAATTTGAAATATATTGCACATCTCCCTTGGTAAGTTATTCCAATCCCTAACTCCCCTTCCTATAAATGAATATTTGCCCCAATTTAAAACCTTTATTGGACTAGTGCTCAATATATGAACGATAGAATTATGTAGTATATCTCCTATTTCACCATAAGTTCCGGCCTATGAGAAGGACCTCTTCGTTTCGTTAGTGATTAATGCATCAGTGCACTTCGCAGAATTATTTGGAAACTTACTTTCTCTTAGAAGAAGAGAAGAAGTCATTGTTTCTTCAGAATGTCTCATTTCTACGTGAACAATGAGAATTGCAGGAAAAATGAAAGATACTGTGAGAATCTTCACGGCTCGGTTCTGAAATGAACGTACAGTAAAGGTTGCGGGTTTAACCTTCACCATTGGCTTTTCCCGTGCAGGGAAAGTTAAGCCCCTACAGTGTGTGTGCCACCAAGTCCCTTACTCTTTGTCAGACTCCATAGCTGAACGGTGAGGCGTGTTGATTTCCAGATACAAGGCTTTCGGGTTTGATTATTGGCTAGGTATTTGAAATTTATCTTCACTCGGGGCTAGGTGATAGGGCTTATTTAAAGTGTACCCTCTTTTCAAGATATCAGTAGTAATGGTGGGATGCGTTCTACTTGTGAAATATTTTGTATTTAAAGTTCTGGATGATGGGGGAAAATACGAAGGGGGATGAAATATAAACGGGATTTTATTTTTTATTTAAATTCATTTATTGAAAAACACAAGGCAATTACAATTAATTTTTCCACATAGTTTCCTGCTTTGGAAATTCATTTGTCCCAGCATATGGGCAGATTTTTGATGCCCTCGTCATAAAAGGAACAGGGTCGTGTCGCCAGCCAGTTGCGTACAAAGTCTTCCACGCTCTCGTCATCTTCAAATCGTTGACCTCCTAGAGCTCCTTTAAGCGGTCTGAACAAATCAAAATTGCAGGGCGATAAGTCCGGGCTGTAAGGAGGATGATCAAGTGTAGTCCAGTGCATTTCCTGTAGCTTGGAGACAGAGCTACAGTATGCGTTCCCATCTGGAACACACTTTACGGAACTATAGTTCGTTTGTGATGATTGCTTGGCAGCTCCCATAATTGATTCCAGCTTGTTCTGCAATTTCTGATACTCTCGCCCGTCGATCGTCGTCAATAATATCTTTAACTGCACTAATGTTTTTGTCTGTAATGCTGGTCCGAGGACAGCAATCATGTTCCTGATTTTCCACAAATTCTTGTCCTTCCTGGAACTTTTTATACCAGGCAAACACACACGTCCTTGACAATGTTTGATTATCGAACTGTGCCGTCAATCTCTGGCAAATTTCCGCTGCTGTAACTCCTTCACGAGCAAGAAATTTTATAATTATGTGTTCCGCACATTGAGTGTTACTGACGAAACTGCAGGAAATGTCCAACAGCACGCTCTCCCCACTCCTAACAGTCCCGCCTAAGCATAACAGAAGCCCAGGGCCAGTCCTACAAACTGTTGATGTTCAGGAACAAAAATCCTGTTTATATTTGATCGACCTTCGTATCACTCTTCATCATCTAGCATGTTAATCCCTTATTCCACTTTCTCACCCCACAATGCAACACATTCATTGAGAAGTAGCTCTAGATGACTCAAAGCTGATACAGGGCAGTGAGAATTCAGTTGGCAAATAGGCCAACTGAGTAATTTCACTCAGTGAATACACTGCTTTCTTCTCTCAAAACCACTCAATTACATATAAATCAGCATAATATCAACAGTTTTATGCAGGCAAAATGCAGCTTTAATTTTGGCCTGATATTCTCATAAGTTTCATAACAAGCCAAATTTTTTACAGCTATGATTACCCAGTAATGAGAAAATGTTTCACAAAATTTACAACAACCGTTTTCACATATATCAGAGGAACTAAAAACTTGGTATACCGATCAACAATAAGTTACTTTAAGACGTATTAAAGTTTGGTAATGATCAGATGAATACTTTCAGAGTTATGAATGTTCAAAGTGAGCGCTCTGTTTGAAATGGAAAAAATACCGGCATTTGTTTTGTTCAACCTGCGTTAAAATTTTAACTGGGTATGATAGAAATTTCTACTCCACATAATTAAACTAGAATAAAATAAGCTAAATTTTGGTGCAGCTTGTTTCTATGTGGGACAAATGATGAACATTTTATTAATGTATTAACTCAGGTGTCTATACTTCTTTCCACGACAGTAGGCACTTGCTAATCCATCATCGCCATAAGACATATGTCGGTGTGACGTAAAGCAAATATATAAATTGCTGGAGTTGAGACAGCAGGATTTGTGTGATAGAGAAAAGAGTTAAAACTAAAATATATACATTAGCATTATAGAACGTTATGCCTTTCAGCATTCAGTCTGCAAGCCTGTGTGAATTTACTAAACGTCACAACAATCCTCTTTTTGCAACTAGTGCTGTGGTCTCATTCAGTTCTATACCTCTCATCTTTAAATCGTTAGAAACAGAGTCTAACCATCGTCGTCTTGGTCTCCCTCTACTTCTCTTACCCTCCATGACAGAGTCCATTATTCTCCTGAGTATCCTATCCTCTATTCGCCTCACATGACCCCACCAGCGAAGCCGGTTTATGTGCACAGCTTCATCCATCGAGTTCCTTCCTAACTTAGCCGTTATCTCCTTATTCCAAGTACCGTCCTGCCATTGTTCCCACCTGTTTGTACTAGCAATCATTCTTGCTACTTTCATGTCTGTTACTTCTAAATTATGAATAAGATATCCTGAGTCCACCCAGTTTTCGCTCCTGTAAAGCAAAGTAGGTCTGAAAAACGACCGATGTAAAGATAGTTTCATCTGGGAGCTGACTTCCCTCTTGCAGAATACTGTTGATCGCAACTGTGAGCTCACTGCATTAGTTTTACTACACTTTGATTCAATCTCACTTACTATGTTACCATCCTGGGAGAACACACAACCTAAATACTTATAATTATCTACCTGTTCCAACTTTGTATCACCAATCTGACATTCAGTTCTGTTGAATTTCTTACCTACTGACATCAATTTAGTCTTCAAAAGGCTAATTTTCATGCCATACACATTGCACTTATTTTCAAGTTCCAAGGTATTAGACTGCAGGCTTTTGGCACAATCTGCCATTAAAACCAAGTTGTTAGCATAGGCCAGACTGCTTACTACATTTCCACCTAACTGAATCCCAGCCTGCCACTTTATACCTTTCAGCAGATGATCCATGTAAACTACGAACAGCAAAGGTGAAAGATTACAGCCTTGTCTAACCCCTGTAAGTACCCTGAACCAAGAACTCATTCTAACATCAATTCTCACTGAAGCCCAATTGTCAACATAAATGCCTTTGATTGATTTTTAATAATCTACCTTTAATTCCATGGTCCCCCAGTATGGCGAACATCTTTTCCCTCGGTACCCTGTCATATGCTTTCTCTAGATCTACGAAACATAAACACAACTGCCTATTCCTCTTGTAGCATGTTTCGATTACCTGGAGCATACTGAAAATCTGATCCTGACTGCCCCTCTCTGGTCTGAAACCACACTAGTTTTCATCCAACTTCCTCTCAACGACTGATCGCACCCTACCTTCCAAGATGCCAGCGAATAACTTTGCCTGGTATACTAATCAATGAGATACCTCAATATTTGTTACAATCCTTCCTGTTCCTTTGCTTTTAGATAGGTGCAAGGTATCTTACCAATGCTGCATGTTTATCTTACCACTCTATGAAGCCATTTCATCCCTGCCTTCCCACTATACTTCACCATTTCAGGTCTAATTTCATCTATTCCTGCTGCTTTATGACAATGGAGTTTATTTACCATACATTCCACTTCCTCAAGTGTAATTTCACCAACATCATTTTCCTCCTCCCCGTGAGCTTCGTTGTTCGTGACACCACCAGGAAGATTTCCTTTTACGTTGAGAAGATTTTCAAAATATTCAAAATATTCCCTCCACCTGTCCAGGGATCTATTATGAGTTCACCTGAATTACCCAAAACACTGTTCATTGCCTTTTTCCCTCCCTTCCTAAGATTCTTTATTATTGTCTAGAAAGGTTTCCCTGCTGCTTGACCTAGCCTTTCCAGGTTATTACCAAAATCTTCCCACGACTTCTTTTTGGTTTCTACAACTATTTGTTTCGCTCTGTTTCTTTCATACACGTACAATTCCCTATCTGCAGTGGCCCTTGTTTGGAGCCATTTCTGATATGCCTCCTTTTTACGTTTACAAGCTGCTCTCACTTCATCATTCTACCAAGATGTTCGCTTTTTCCGATCTTTACACACAGTTGTTCGTATGCATTCCCTTGCTATTCCCACTACAGCATCCATGTATGCCACCCATTCTCTTTCTATATCCTGAATCTGCTTACTGTCCACTGTTCAAAACTTCTCACTAATCATATCCATGTACTTATCTCTAATTTCCTCATCCTGGAGATTTTATGCCCTTATTGGTTTGCAGACAGATTTCGCTTTCTCTATCCTAGTGCTATAGATACTTAGAGTGGTCTGTATCATCGAAAAATCCCCAAATAACCCGTACATTCCTAACAGACTTCCTGAATTTTAAGTTGGATAAGATATAGTCTATTATGGATCTGGTATCCCTGGCCTCATGTGTAGCGGTTGAATAGCCTTATGCCTCAAGAATGTATTTGTATCTGCCAAACCCATACTAGCACAGAAGTCCAGCAAACGCTTCCCATCCCCATTAGTTTCCATATCTTCCCCACCTTTACCAATCACCCTTTCATATCCTTCAGTTCTATTTCCAACTCTCACATTGAAATCGTCCATTAGCACTATCCTATCCTTGCTGTTGACTCCGACTACGATGTCGCTCAATGCTTCATAAAACTTGTCAACTTCATCCTTATCTGCACCTTCACATGATGAATACACTGAGACAATTCTCGTCCTAACTCTTCCAACTGCCAAATCTACCCACATCATTCACTCATTTACATGCCTAACAGAAACTATGTTGCGTGCAATAATATTCCTGATAAACAATCCTACCGCATACTCTTCCCTTCCCTTTTTAGCAGCCATCAAGTACACTTTAAAATCTTGTATCTCGTCCTCGTTATCTCCCCTTACCTGAATATCACTTACTCCTTGCACATCCAGATGCATCCTCTTTGCTGACTCAGCCAGTTCTACTTTTTCTTCCATAAGCCCCATTAATATTGATAGCTCCCCATCGAATTCCATTTTGTTTGCCAAGTTGTTTCCAAGGAGTCCCTCGCCTGTCAAATGGGAATGGGACTCAGTTAGTCCCATAGGTCCGAGGCTTGCTTAAAATGTTCTGAGCTCGGTAAATTCATGAAGCATGATGCTACCCTACTTACACATAGTCCAAGTGAGGATCTCTCGTCTAACGGGTTATGGACCACTGGTGGATTGTATAGTCCTAGCCGCCTGAGCACAAGGAGGGCAATGACTCGAAATATGTCCGAAATGCCCAATCCCGTTCCATAGCAACTGGTATCCCGACTCTCAGGACCACTTACTAGGCCATTCGGCTGTTGCCCATGGTTCGCGAACTAGGACGCGACTACAGTAACCCACACCATGAACCATAATGATCGAACATAGGATGGAGAAAATGTCATTACCATGAGTGTTGGTGCCAATGCACGTATTATTGGTTTTAAACTCAAATATTGGTAGACCAGAACATTTCTTATGTCAATAACTTGTATACCTCTCATCCTATATCACCCCCTTCTTTCTCTCCATGCCTCAAGGCAAACAGGATTCTTGTTGAAAGAACAGCTTTCCTTCCCCCCCCCCCCCCAAGTGCTTTGCGCTCTTGTCAACTAAATTCTCACTCACTTTTTGTGCATACGGAAGAGTTACAAGCTATCATTGAATTGAACAGTGTGCACTGTATAGACGTTGCTGAAACCTGAATGCGTAGGTATTTACCGTCGTCAGCAGAAATATGGATGGATGACTGCAATGACAGGTGAGGAGGTGGAATAGAATTTTACTTCAGGATTTACTTAAAATATAAGATGATCTGCACCTCGCACCCAGATCTTTCTTTGTGACTAGAATATGTGTTTATAGAACTCAACTACAATAAGAAATTATTAATAAGCATTGTTAACAGACTGCCAAATGTAAGACAGATTGTTGACTTTGAAGTGGCTCTAACAGATCTTATCTTGATCTGTGAGGATGTCATTATTATGAGCGACTTCAGTACAACCTGCTATTAGAGTCTAGTGTATCGAAAAATCTGAATTTATTCCAGGCTATCAATATGAAGATTTTACCAATTAATGCTACAAACCTCATCAGTTTCCCTGAATATTCAACTCGTACATTAATTGACCTAATAATTACAAATCAAGCTCAAAAAGTGATTAAACACAGTCAGATTTTGGCTTCTGGTATTCCTACCTACGACCACCTATACTTATGTTACTCGATCCGAGGACCTAAGTGCAAAACACTGTTTGTTACTTGTAAAGACGAAAGAAAGGTATTGAGTTGAATGAACTTAGTAACGATGCTTATAACCAACCCTGGGATAGAATACATTACTTTTACAACATTGCCTCAAAAATGAACACCTTCAGTAGTCTAAATTTGGGGCTATAAGACAAACATGACCTTAATAGACTGGTAAGAATTTCCCACCTCTCTACCCCATTGTTAACGGGAGAGATAAGATCTGCTATGGCCTGCCACGACAGTTTGTTCAGGCAATACAAGTGCACAGAAGACAAAGAGGACTGTGAGCAATACCAAATACTTAAAAATAGAACTAAGCAACTAATTAGGAACAGTAAATGCAGCAGTTACTTCCAGCAGTTAGCCAGACACAATAACTTGACATAGACCTAGAAAATACTACGATCAATAGGGATAGGTAAAGTTGTAGAGCAGCACGTTCTAACCATCTCATCTAACAACTTAAATAACCATTTTACTCAGTTTAAAATGGGGCCAGTTTCATTTCCCATACAGTCCCTAAAACCTGAAATTTATCATCCTCAAAGTGATCAGTTCACTGTTCTAACTGTCAGTGCAAGCAACAAGCTTGTGCTAAATTCAGTTACATCTAACACAATAGGCTCTGACAGTATCTCCATATTGTTAATTAAAAATATAATTGGGACCATGCTGCCAATACTCACTCACATCTTCAACCACTGTTTGACAAGTGGGATATTTACTAAAATTTGGAAAGATGAGCTAGTATTGCCTGTCCCGAAAAACTCTTTGTTAAATTCTCCATCAGACTGTTGGCCAATATCTATTCTTCCACCCCTTTTGAAAGTACTTAAATGACTGGTTTACTTACGAGTTACGGAATATCTGATCAAGCATGCACTCCTTGAATCAGGCTTTAAGAGGGGACACTGCGACAGCCTTACAGCGAATGACGGACGATATCAGACATTCAATACAAGAACGAAATGTGGCAAAAGCAAAGCAAAGCAAAGTCACCTCCGTACAGGACATGAAGGCCTTTGGAGGAGTGGAAGGTAAAGGCTTCCACCATTGTTAACCTCGGCACTGGATGGGGTAGAGTGGTTAGCTCTACGCCCGGCCGCCTTTGCCCCCAAGAATTAACCTAGTATTCATTTTTGGTGTAGGCTGAGTGAACCTCAGGGCCATATGCACCTCCAGAAGTGGAAATCTTGTTTCTTAAATTTTACGACTTCCTGACAGGGATTCGAGCCCACATCCTTCCGGGCGAACCGAGCACGCCTTTACTGCCTCGGCCAGGCAGCCCCTGAATGAAATGTGGAGGTAGGATAAAGATAACACAGGCAGATTCTTGCTTTTTTTTTTTTTAAATACCTGTATGGAAAATGTTTCAATAATTATATTTACTTTATTAACTTCAGCAGTGCGTTTGATACTCTCAACCCCAAGGCTTTAAGAGAGGACACTACGAGAGCCTTACAGCAAATGTACAAGCTTCAAAACCTCAATTTTAATACAACAATATGCTACAGTTTTTCAGTTCTTATCTCACTGGCCACTGACAACAAATGACAGTGGGAGATACGGTGGAATAAGGTACAGTTTTGGGTCCACTACTGTTTTTGATCAGTATCAGTGACATTGGAGACACATTCAAATTTAGTAAGTTACCACTTTTATGCTGATGATCTACAGATACAACATTTTTATCCCAGTGACATATGTACAGCCAATGAGCAAATTAACTCTGACCTCCAACAACTCAATGACTATGCTACGAGGGGGGATGAAATATAAACGGGATTTTATTTTTCGTTTAAATTTATTTATTGAAAAACACAAGGCAATTACAATTTATTTTCCACATAGTTTCCTGCTTTGGAAATGCATTTGTCCCAGCATCTTTTGATGCCCTCACCATAAAAAGAACAGGGTCGTGTCACCAGCCAATTGCGCACGAAGTCTTCCACACTCTCATCATCTTCAAATTGTTGCCCTCCTTGAATTTCTTTAAGCAGTCTGAACAAATGGAAATCACAGGGCAATAAGTCTGGGCTGTAAGGAGGATAATCAAGTGTAGTCCATTGTATTTCCTGTAGCTTGGTGAGCTGCAATATGGGGCCGCGCATTATTGTGGATGAAGATGACCTGTTGAATCGGTTGGTCTCGTCTTTTGCGGCGGTATGCAATCCTCGCCTTGTTCAACAGCTTGCAGTAGTAAGCAGCATTGATTGTGCGTCGCTCATGCAAAAAATCAATCAGCAAAATGCTTCGCCGATCGAAAAAAATGGTTGCACGAACCTTGCCAGCTGACAGTCGAGTCTTGGCTTTCACTAATGCTGCCTCCCCTTTCCTCCGCCACTCCTTACTGGGCTGTTTGGATTCAGGAGTGTAGTGGTGGACCCATGTTTCGTTGCAGGTGACAATCTGATTCAAAAATGCATCACCTTCTTCTGCAAACCTTGATGTAAGCCTCTGACAGACCTCTAAACGTCTCAACTTCAGATTTTCAGTCAAATGGCGAGGGATCCATCTGGAACACACTTTACGAAACTGTAGGTCATTTGTGATGATTGCTTGACAGCTCCTGTAACTGATTCCGGCTTGTTCTGCAATTTTTTATATACTGTACTCGCCCGTCGATCGTCGTCAGTAATGTCTTTAACCACACTAATGTTTTCGTCTGTAACGCTGGTCCGAGGACCGCAATCGTGTTGCTGATTTTCCACAAGTTCTCGTCCTTCCTTGAACTTTTTATGCTAGGCACACACATGCGCCCTTGACAATGTTTGATCACCGAACTGTGCAGTCAATCTGTGGCAAATTTCCGCTGCTGTAACTCCTTCACGAGCAAGAAATTTTATAATTATGCATTGTGCAGTGGAGGGGTGCACCTGTTGGCCCGACATCGTGAGTGTTACTGATGAAATGGCGGAAAATATCTAACAGCATGTTCTTCCCACTCCTAACAGTCCTGCCTAAGCATAGCAGAAACGCGGGGCCAGTCCTACCAACAGTTGATGTTCAGGAACAAAAATCCCGTTTATATTTGATCGACCTTCGTATTAAAAACAGTTTATTAATAAATCCTAATAAATCTTGATGTAAAATTTTTATTGGTACCAGAAGAAATTTTAATTTGCTAAAATGGTGTTATGTGCCTTCAGTTATGCTTAATAATGATGTCATTCCCTATTGCATGTCAGGGACTAACTTAGGTATTTTAATGAACAAGACATTAAATTGGACTGAACATGTAACAAATGACAAAAGTCCCTCTGTCCATTGAAACGCTACTCAACTATTTTCCCAATACGCCTTAAAATACAAGTTGTTCTCTCCCTCATCTTGCCTATCCTTGACTACTGTGACAGTGTATTAATGGACATAACCCCAGACAGTAATAAGAAACTAGACGAGACTTTAAATAGCTGCTTTAGATTCATCTTTAATCCATGTTATGTTAGTCACATAATGCCTTTTCATAGGAAACTTTCAAGGCTTAGAGTGCAAGACTGTCATAAACTGCACTCGCTAATCCTTCTTCACAGAATACCCAATTCAGATAAACCAAATTACCTTTTTCCACACTTCAAATTCCTCTCATAAAATCATTACCACAATACACGATCTGGTTTCTCTCTTACTATAACTTTACTCCACACCACTATCTACAACCGCTCTTTTGCTATCTCTGTTGCTAGGTCATGGAATTCTCTCCCTGTCAACAGTAGGCACATGGCTTCCCTTAAGAAATTTAAGGTGGAATGGTAAAGGTACTTGCTTGATTCATCAAATTGAGTGAATGGTCAATTATTGTTGTACTTAGTATAAGTGTGTATTAGAATTAATCTCAGAGATATTGTAAATGGTCAGATATTGCTGTTGCATTATGTGTTAGAAAAGCAATAACTCCAAAATTAACCCTACCGAGCTTGATAGCTGTAGTCGCTTAAGTGCGGCCAGTATCCAGTAATCGGGAGATAGTGGGTACAAGCCCCACTGTCGGCAGCCCTGAAGATGGTTTTCCGTGGTTTCCCATTTTCACACCAGGCAAATGCCGGGGCTGTACCTTAATTAAGGCCACGGCCGCTTCCTTCCAATTCCTAGGCCTTTCCTATCCCATCGTCGCCATAAGACATATCTGTGTCGGTACGACGTAAAGCAAATAGCAAAAATTAACCCTAACTATTATCATTTTTAATATATTATTAAAGTATTAATGAATTTATTATTATTATTATTATTATTATTATTATTATTATTATTATTATTATTATTATTATTATTAATTGATTTGTGGACCATGTTTACACAATCTACCTGCCCTTCTGTCATGCACTCTCACCAAAGATCATTAAGTCTTTGGCTTCCGCTTTCCCGCTCTTTTGCCGAAATGTTTCATGGCTTGATCAGTGGCTTTTCTTGTGCATCCATCATTCGTTATTATTGCTATCAGTTGTATTGTTTCATTTTGCAGCATTTTAATTGCATTTTGAAACAGGGCCTAGAGCAACTTCAGCAACAATAAAGACAATATTTATCTAACTTATTTGTAGTGGTGAAGCCAAATGTTACGTTTCTTTATTAATTTTAGCTGTATCCAAAGACCTTACAAAATAAAACTTGTACATAGTATAATTTCCATTCTTTTATATTTCTTGCATTTTTAGCATGTGAGGAATAATCATGGAGACATTGTGATTATTACATTTTTAAGAAACTTCCAAATACCTTTGGAAATATTTGTTCTCTCTAAAAGTATGCATAACCAAAGTTATTTTCCATTGTTTATATCTAATACTTTGTTACTGTATGAGCTACAGGGTGGTGCACAAATAGTTGACACATTTAATTTTAGAATAACAACTTTATTTTTCACAGAACACTAATGAAATTTTAAACACAGGTAGCTTGGACCCTGGAAATACATTTCACTATATCACATATTCAACGTGGCCTCCTCTGCGGAGGACAACCTCTTTGCATGTTTCTGATGACTTTGCAGACAGGCACCCAACAGTTCACCAGTTAAATCACCATTTTAAATAATGAATACAATTGGTGTGTAGCACATAACAGTTCACCAGTTAAATCCCTAATTTAAATAGTGATGACAATAGATGTATAACACATAACAGATCACCAGTTAAACCAGTAGTTTAAATCTTGATGATGAGAAATGTATAGCACCTAACAGTTCTTTCTTCACCTCTACTACTATAGCCAATGTAGGCAAGGCTAACACCTGTCTTGTTTTGTCTCTGGAACATTACTCATTATCTGTTGAATATAATCATCCACACAGGCCATGAAGAATTTCATGTGATCCTACAATGGAATATTGCATAAAGTAGTCAGAATTTGATCTAATGCTGCTTATAGGATAGGTCTAATATAACCATAAAACTTTGGCCAATTTTTCGTTTATTTCTGAAATTAAAAATGTGAAATATTCCCTATAATTTTCTGTAAAATATAATATAAGCTCTGCCATGTTTGTTCTTCATTTTTAAATGTGAACATAATTCTAATTGTTATTCACTAATGAATAATGATTATCGAAAGAGTGGCCAGAGTTACCCCAGGTTTTGGGGTAACTTCGGCTGCCATAAAAATAACTCAATAAACAAAGTTTTCTTCAATGTAGTGTTAATTCGGCCACCATGAATGTTTTTTTGAAAACCTGCAAAATGCCCAGTATCAACAATCATGAACAAATTAAAACGATTTGTGGTGAATGTGATGTATAGTGATCAAATTCACATTTTCCCCAAAGTGTACAAGCATTGTATAATATTACAAATTACATGACGCATTGCATTAATATTTGTAATGGTACCAAAGATAATAAATAAAAGGTACGGAAGTCATAAAGCCCAATTGTATGGAGAGAAAAGGTGGTCGGTAAAAAAAGCAATCTTGTAGACTGTCCTCATAATACACTGTCTTCTAAATTAGGAAATATCTGGGCCGTCAATCAAGTTCTTAAATGTGTATCATCCATGTCAACTGATATCCATCTATTTATCATTGAAAATGGTAACCGTCTTTCCCTCCCTGTCGGGATAAACTTCCCCGTTTATTGTTATTGTGCTTTTATTAATCTCTTCTAAAGCTTTCTTGAAGTAAACAGGATTGTAATTACAACATCCGTGGCCGCGTGATGTTTTCCTGTACGTTCTTGGCATGGTCAAAGTTACCCCGGTAAAGGACAACTTTTATCACATAACTATTCCTTGAAAAACCTATTTGAATAAAATGCCTCAAATTCTGTTGATCAGTTACCAGACGTACTTACATTTTGACCCCATAAACCACTGGAGTGGAGAATCGAATGCTGGGGCTAGAGAACAGTTTGTTTGCTGCTGTTACCAGACAAGACAACAGTCGGGGCTGCAAAAAAATCAATTGACTCAACAACGAGCCTGCCAATGTTATTTGGACTACCGAGTGTTGATAGAGCATTCTATTGAATGTCCATTTTAATTGTTGCAAGGGGTTCATCTTTTCCAGTATAGGAGGCAAGAGAAAATAAGTGTTGCTATTCGTCAGTTGGCCAAAGTTACCCTACTTTACGGTATATTCTATGCCTCTAGGTTATGAACCAAATAACCTGATTCTATACGGTAATTGATATAGTAGACTAAATATATATTACTAATTTGCTGTGTATTTTACATCACAAACATTTGGAGAAAATAGTTAACTAGTGAAGTAAATTGAACATGATTGCAATGTTCCTTATTATCCCAGGCAATGATCTTCCCAAGTAAATTCCTCATAGGTTTTTCATACAGTTTTTTCCTAATCAAGAAAATATGTTTATCAGCATACAGTTTAATTCATAAACCACCACCATTAAGATATTAAATACTCCCTTCAAGCTATTAAAAGTTAACACTGCAGAGTCAAGGCTGCATGTCCCTCAAATTGTATTTTCTGTATGTTAGAGAAACCAGGAAAGCTTTACTGCTTATTCTGTAATTAAGATGATGTTTTGTTATAGCTACTAGTAGTCAAGAGTTGATGCATGAAGAGCTGAAGTCTGTACTCACAATGTTTCGAAATAAACGACGCAATTGGGACATTGTGAAGACACCTGAAGTTTATATTGACCAGAAATCTAGTCCTGACGAGGTTCAGCAGTGGCTTCATGATAAAGGCTTCAGTGAGAAGTAAGACAGATTTTTTCAATACTTCTTGCAGATGGTTATCATTTATATAGTTAATTAAGTTATTTTATAATGTTTGAAGCTTGATCATAGGTGTTCAGTTAATGGTATACAACTTAAATCTTGAAATTCTTGCAAACTCAGTACAAAGTGTGGGGGTAAGTAATGTTATTAATACAGTCGAAACTGTTTATTACGACATCACTTTTAATGACATATTGGATATAAGGGTGAAATATAATGGTCCCGTCTAAATCCTATGTATTGATATTTAGAAATTTCATCATGATCCGTATAGAAGTGGGATTGCAATGATTAAAATTCATAGATAATATGTATCCAAGCATACCTACAACAAAGCTCTTTTCCATCATTGAAAATAACTTAAAACAACAGAAATCTCTCAGCAAATTGGAAATACAAGATTTCATTTCTCTTCTGAAACTGAGTCATTAATAATAATTTCTTCACATTTGATAAAACCATCAATCAACAAAATGAACTGCCTATGGGATCACCCACTTCGGAAATTCTAGCGGACATTTACTTAGACTTTTTGGAATATACAAAAATAAATAACAACACTTTCCAAATATTCTTATGTGGGCCAGGTACGCTGATGATACATTTGTCATTATGGATGAAGAAATCAAGAATGCGATCTCTACCCTGCAGGAACTAAACAACATCGACCCCCACATAAAATTTACGCTTGAGTCTGAAAGTAATAAAGAAATCAATTTCCTAGATTTAACTATTCTTAGAAACCCTTTTCCTCTCTCATGCAAAATCTTCAGGAAGCATACACAAACTGCCAGTACTATTCGTCAAGACTCCATACACCCCCAAACACACAAACGTGCAGCATACAATAGCATGGTTTACCGGGCATTCATGATACCTATAACAAAGAAAGATCTCAACAATGAACTCAATATTATCAGGGCAATCACCAAATTTAATGGTTAAAATAGATTATTTATAGAACAGATCATCAAGGAATTCAGACACTGAGTTAAGACCACTCTCACAAAAGGAAAACCTAAAACTACCATTTCATCTACTTTTACATTCAGTAGTGATGTTTATAAAATCACTAATCTCCTTCAAAAACATAACATAAAAATTTTCTTCAGAACTAATAACAGGACTTCAGAAATTTTACACAATTCATCATCTGTCAATACCTCCAATAGATTTTCTAAATCCGGAATCTATAGATTCAAGTGTAATGACTGCAGCGCCTCTTACATGGGTCAAACAGGATGCAGTTTCACAACCAGATATTCTGAGCAGTCAACGCAGTAAGATACAACAAGTTTTCTGCTATAAGCCAACATATTCACGACTCTAATCATAAGTTCACTGACAATGAACATGACTTTGAGATACTTCAAATAACAAATAAAGGGCCAATCATGAACACTATTGAAAATTGTTTTATTCATTGTGATCAATATTTCAATCCTAACTATAATTTGAACTAAATTTCCGAGAGAACTAATATTCTTTTCTCTTAATTAAATGGCTAAAAAATATTAGGCTCCCAAAAAAAACTCGATCTTTCACGCTATATGCAATATACATCCCCATCAGTTACCCCCACTACCACATCCTTCCGCTCCTCCCTAGTTTCCTGGCAGTTGTCCCTCCTCTACCCCTCCCCTCTCCTCCCCTTCTACATGGCCCTTAACCCTGCGATCGCATTCATCAGTCCAGCTCCATTTGCTGGTCAAACAGGCTGCTCAAGGTGTGTTTGTTTCTAGTCGTTTCTAGTCATTTCTTTTCATTCTGTCTTTCCTTTTGCCTAATTCGGCTTTTAATTTTTTCTTCAGGTTCCAAACCCCATATTGAAGTGGGAACAAAAATTTTTTCAGATCTAACTAACTCGCTGTTCGTTTATTCTTTTGGAACTGCCAAACCACGGATCAAACAAGTGTGAACCTCACATAACAACAAAATTCTGCAGCGTATATTCAACAAGATTAAAGACTCAAACATATACACACCAAGCTGGATAGCTGCAGTCGCTTAAGTGTGGCCAGTATCCAGTATTCGGGAGAGAGTGGGTTTGAACCCACTGTCGGCAGCCCTGAAGATGGTTTTCTGTGGTTTCCCATTTTCACACCAGGCAATTGCTGGGGCTGTACCTTATTAAGGCCACGGCCACTTCCTTCCTATTCCTAGCCCTTTACTGTCCCATCATCGCCATAAGACCTATCTGTGTCGGTGCGATGTAAAGCAACTTGCAACAACAACAACAACAACAAACATATACAGGGTGAACAAAAAATGCTGCACTTGGAGGATGGTATGCGATTCCTCATCCCATTGCAAGACAAAAGTTTCTATAGCCAAATCGGATTTGGTACTGTTGGCAAACAAGTCAAAAACGAGAAGCTGGCAACACTGTCACATCCTGCAGTGCATCAGAATGTAATAGAGAACCGTGCATCATCCCGCTCTACTGTACCTGCCATCGCAGCTCACTGAGTAGACGGCTGGGTTATCAAACCCACATGCACCATGGAGCTACGGCTCGAATATACGTCAGGTTTTTTCTTTTGTGTGTGTGACGTCAGGTCCTTGGTTCCCGTCGTGTAACTGAGTTTGTAAGCATGACATCCTGTTGTCACATGACAATATTCAAACACATGACAGTGTGATCCATTCAACTGAATGCATGAGTCGACTAACCACACAGTGCACAACCATAACTGGTCCTGTCAAGTGCATGTAGGGCGGCTTCCTGATGGAGTACACAAATGGCTAATACGTCGATATGCTTTTAGTGTTGGGTCCATCTGATAACCAAGCTTCTGCTGCTGCTCGTAAGATTGCAGCAAGGTACCCTCAAACGCCATCCCGATAAGAATGTTTTTCGTCGCCTTGAGCAGCGCCTGCGGGAAACCGGTACTCTTTGTCCACAAGTAGTGGACAGAGGTCATCCAAGGTCTAGACGTACTCCACAAACAGAGGACGACATTCTTGAAGCCGTTCACCAATCTCCTCGGCGAAGTACCCGTGATATTGCAAGGCAGTTCCAGGTATCTCAAACACTGGTTGTTGATGTGTTACACGATGAATCACTGCATCCATATCATTACACGTTAACTCAACACCAGCAGCCAGAAGACCGCATTCAACGAGTACAGGTCTGTGAATGGCTTTTGCAACAAGTTGAAGATAACGAACATTTTATAAAGAATGTGATATGGAGTGATGAATGTAGCTTCACCCTGGAAAGTATTTTCAACCATCACAACAGCCATTATTGGTCTGACCACAACCCACATGTTACCCGTGAACGTTGCTTTCAGGCACGCTTTGGCATAAACCTGTGGGCTGGAATCGTGGGAGGAGTGCTTTTAGGCTTCTACCTATTCATGGACAAGTTGAATGCACCCCACTATCGTACATTTCTGGGCAATACTTTGCTGGATGCTTTAGAAAACTTTCCACTTGGTGTTCGGCAACAGCTATGGTTTCAGCATGATAGTGCACTGCCACACTTTGGAATGCCTGTGCATAACTGTTAAATGAAGCATTTCCAGGGAAATGGATTGGTTGTGGAGGTCCAATGTTCTGGCCTCCACGTTCCCCGGATCTTAATCCACTAGATTTTTATTTGTGGGGACACTTAATGGAACATGTTTATAGTACTCCACCCATGGATGTACAAGACCTAATAGCTCGCGTGCAAGCTGCATCGGCAATAGTGGATGCAGGTGTGTTTTGTAGGGTCCAGCAAAGTATGCTCCAGCAAGTGGCGAAGTGTTTGCAAATGCAAGGTGGTCGCTTTGAACTGGTCGCTTTGAACACCTGCTGTGAAGTGAACATTGCTCATAAGTGTACGTACCGGGTCTGTGACGATAAGACTGGATGTCACTCGTACAATATGGAATTATTGAGCGTAGCATAATGGGCAATCCAGTGTAGCCTACCTACTGTACTGTAATTGTGTTTCCGTGTACCACTTTGGATAGAGACGATGTTACTTTATCCACTATTATGTTCTACGTATTGGCTTTATTTGTGCCATAGACGAAACAAAGTGGTTGTTTATGTCTGTAAGAAGTTCATGTTATGTTTGAATGTTTAAATAAAGGTAACTGTAATAGTAAGACAGAACATTAGTGTATTGCATAGTGGAGGTGTACACTGGATACAATTTGATACATTAACTGAAAAAAAATTGGCACGAACGCGACTCGAACATTGGCGCGTCCGCACAACCGGCATTAATGGCATTACCCCGTCTCACTGAGCTAATGAGACAGCTCCGGTAGAGCGCAGAGTTCATGGGACCTGTGCTTGGCCACGCTGTGCACCGTTACAGCGTTGCCAGAGCCTCGTTTCTTAACTCGCATTTCTGTTAAACCTATTGGTGGGTTTAGGTTTTGCAAGATAAACTTTTGTCGTGAATTTCAATGAGGAACCGCGTGCAGACCTCCACGTGCAGCATTTTTTGTTCACCCTGTACAAGCTGGACTATACACTATGTGTATGAAACGGAATCATCATCATTTTTAAAAGGATTTTATATTATAGTGCAATATCATCATGTACCATAATTTTATTTAACATTCATCTTTGCAGGTGTTATAATGTGTTTTAAATTGTTTTAAGGTTGTTTGTGTTTGCCTGATTTGACACTTTGGCTGATGATGGCATGACATAAGTGCCGAAACTAGTACCTTATGTGATTAATTCACACTAATAAATGTCATTGTATTGAATAGGTGGACCCCTAATAATTTTAATTTTAATCATTGTAAATCCTATGTAAACACTGTATTTAAAAAATTGGTTAGCATGGCATCGCTTATTACGACATATTGTATAAAACGGTGTATTTTTATCACATTTTTGGAGAAATGTATTGACTATAATGTCCAATGTGAATTTTTGTTTGTTACGCATTTGGGAATTGCAGACAACAATGCAAAGCTTATTTTCAAACTCTTGTTTTCAGTAAATTATCGGTTTCAAGTAAGTCTGTCTGTTAAATAGTCAAGGTAAGTATCACTGTGAAGATGTCCCTTCCTGGGATTCTTCCCTAAATGATTTATCATGCAAACTTTGACTGATATAAACTACCAATTCATCGTAACTATAATAGTAAACATAACCCTTTTAAACTTGTTCTACTATCTTTGATTAACCTTTCTTCCATTCCTATTTTCCTACACTGAATTAAAACTAACCCTACTTAACTCTTCCAGCTCTTCCTCATCGTACTTACATTAACAGGTGTATCAACACTAGGGGTACCTTTTAATTCCATCATCTACTACATGTGTTAAGGCTTTAAGTTAACTAAACTAATAGCCTTCAAATAATATGATGGTTACAAAGTGGGGAAACAAACATCAGCCTCTCCAAGGAATTGGGTGTACCACCATCAATGATTTTTACAATTTGGAAATAAAGAGAGGACATCTCGCTTATTAGCTAAGACTGTATTCGACATTATTGATCATTTACATTGTGCTACTCCTTTTCTCACTTATTATTTTATATTTTGTTGACATTGTTATTGCTATACGTACTTCTCACGGTCCCACTCCACAAATACTGAACTGTAAATACAGTACTTATTTCAGTTACATTTTTTGTTTTAGCTTTATTATGCTAATTAAGCATGTACCGGATGAGCTGGCCATGCGGTTAGGGGCGCACAGCTGTGAGCTTGCATCCGGGAGATAGTGGGTTCGAGCCCCACTGTCGGCAGCCCTGAAGATAGTTTTCCTTGGTTTCCCAATTTCACACCAGGCAAATGCTGGGGCTGTACCTTAATTAAGGCCACGGCCACGGCCACTTCCTAACCACTCCTAGCCCTTTCCTATCCCATCATTTCCATAAGACCTATCTTGTCAGTGCGACATAAAGCAAGTTGTAAAAGAAAAATAATAACCATGTAAATGTGCAGCCTAAGATTTAAAGATATGATATTTTTAGAAAAAAAAAAAACAAAAAAACAAAAAAAAAACACCGGTTTGTGTGACTATCGCCTATAACAATCATTAATTGTCAGTCCCTTTGGAGTCGTTATAACTAGTTTCGACTGTATAGCTTTCTTTCATTGTTGATTTTGTGTTCATAGTAATGTAAGCATTGTGAGGGACGTGGAAAGTAGAATTTTCTCAAATCATGTTAATTCAACAGATATTAATTATTTTACTTTAAGAATAGTACCAGTATTCAGTTAGTTGGTTTAAGTAATGGAAAGGAGCAAACAGGTGACCAGCAAAGTCATATGTAGAGAGATGACAACAATGGCAATGGGAAGACTGAGCAAAAGAAAGAGGAGACATGGACTAACATAAAAACACAAAAGGACGAAGTCAGTCTCCATATCTTCATACACTGCCCTCTTCAAATATAGTGCGAGCCTCAACCGAGTTGCTGGTTGTTCCCTGCTGTGTCTCGGTGAGTGGATGATTCAATAGCTCCCTGACCTGTATAGCTCATCCACTGATGTCGTGGTCTCAGCCAGTCTGTGAAAAGATTCCGCACAACAAACTGCGTAATTGCTCCATATTTAGCTGTAATTGTTTGGTTTAGTGCGTATTATGGCTTCTGAAGTAAGTGTTGAACAGCATATTTTCATATGCTGTGGATTTTTTAATGCTATTCGCACCAAAATTTTGAAGATTCATGAGGCTCAATTGCAGAGAGTGAATTTACACTTGTCTGCAGGCTGAAGAAGAGCATTTTCAACACTTACTGGAATGGAGTGAGTTTTTTTTTTTTTTTTTTTTTTCTTTTAAGCAATCTGATCATCCATTCATCAGATCTGATGGGTTTTCTATGGGCATACAGGAATGGTGTAATGGTAACCGCACTCTCATTTACCAACATGCATCATGCAGTCTCTTGCAGGACTCACTGTCCTCATCAGCCCAGGAGAGGTTCGGCTCCCCAGGTGCAGGTCTTTTGATTTGACCCTCGTGGGTGATATGCTCATCATGATGAGGATGAAATGATGATGAAGATGACACATACACCCAGTCCTCACGTCAGCAGAATTAACCAATGATGGTTAAAATTCCCGACCCTGCTGGGAATCGAACCCGAGACCCCGGTGACCAAAGACCAGCACGCTAACCATTTAGCCATGGAGCCGGATGTGGCAGGGAGTGAAGGGAACTCATAATAGGATGAACACAATGACAGGTCAGTGTGGAATGAGGGAGCAAAAGAACGAAGAGACAAGGAGAATCTCCACATTTTCATACAGTTACTTGGTTTAAAATAAAAAAGACAAACTTTCAGAAACATGTTTAAAAACATAGAACATCATGTGAAAAGAAATATTTTGGCCTTAAATTGTCAGTGAGAGTATAATAATTCATATTTATGGCATAATATGTCATTCTGAGGGTGTCGGTGATGGATAAAGGAAGGGTGTGGAGTGGGATGCTATGTGATGTTCAGGACAAGAGCAGCCTTGAACTTTTATGTGAAACCTTGTCTTCTTTTGGGGCTTCTGTGAATACTAGCTTACTAGCAATTACCTGCGGCTTCGCTCGCACAGATTTCCTAATTTAATCAAAGTAATCGTTCCTCGGCATTGTACTAAGATATTATCTGAAAATTCCTAAAGTATAAGAACTCACCCAAAAGTGAGTTTCATTTACCCCAGAAATTCTTTGTAAACCAAGTTTGTGGTATTACCTTTTGGGGCTAAGACGACCATGCGACATAGAACTGTACTTGTGAGAAACAGTCTCCTCTCAAGTCAAAAAAATTAATACATGTTTTTATTTCTAAAGGAGATTCCAAATGCCTATTCCCACATCTGTAACATCTTCAGTTTTTGAGATATACATAAGTGAAAAATGAAAAACCTACAACCTGTTTTCCAGTCATTGACCGGGTCAGGGATGGGATGAATGAAGCCCCCATCTTGCGGTGAGGATAGGAATTGTGCCGACTGCCGAGGCCTGTCGCACTCCTCTGGGACAATGATTAACGACTGATAAATGAAATGATAATGGAGAGTGTTGCTGAAATGAAAGATGACAGGGAAAACCAGAGTACCCGGAGAAAAACCTGTCCAGCCTCTGCTTTGTCCAGCACTAATCTCACATGGAGTGACCGGGATTTGAACCATGGAACCCAGCAGTGAGAGGCCGACGCGCTGCCACCTGAGACACAGAGGCTCCAGAGGTACACACAAGTATCCCCATAAAAAGAATTCAACCCTTTGATCAGTCCTTCCCCCACCCCTACCCCCATCTAAATGTTTTTTCCTAAAACAAAAATACATTTTTCTTTATTTTTAAAGGAGATTTCAAATACCAATTTTCACATCTGTTACATCTTCAGTTTTTAAGATACAAGTATCCTCATATAAAATAATTTAACTATTTTTCACTTCTTTTCACCCCTCCCCCTCCCATTAATTCCTTCTCCGAAAACAAGAAGGTATATGTTCCTGTATTTTTAAAGGACTTTTCAAATACCAAGTTTCTTATCTCTAACATGTTATGTTTCTGACATATAATGTAGATATACCAGTACTCATTTTAAAAATTCACCCGCTTTTCCAATTCTTTTCAGCCCTTAACTGGATTTTCCAAAAACAAAACAATACATGACTCATTATTTTTAAAGGAGATTTCAAAAATACCAATGTTCATGTCTATACATCTGTAACATTCAGCTTTTGAGATAAATGTATAGTCATAAGAATAATTCGACTTCATCTTCATGACTTCTTTCCACCCCTCTCTCGCCTTAAGTGGACTTAACGGAAACAAAAAATACGTGTTTATTTATTTTGAAAGGAAATTCAAAATACTTACTTTCACGTCTGTAACAACTTCAGTTTATAAGATAAAGTATCCTCATAAACAAATTTCAACTCCTTATTTACTTATTTACAACCCCACACCCCTTACGTTGATTTTCCGAAGGAAAAAACAAAAAAACAAACGCGTGTTTCTTTATTTTTAAAGGAGATTCCAAATACTAATTTTCACGTCTGTAACATCTTCAGTTTTTGAGATATAATATCCTCATAAAGGTAATTCAACTCCTTTTTCAACCGCCCCCCCCCCCCCCACTCTCCTACCTGTTAAGTTGATTCCCTCCTCCCCAAAAGTGTGTGTTTCTTTATTTTTAAAGGAGATTCCAAATACCAATTTTCATGTATTTAACATCTTAAGCTTTTGAGATATAAGTATTCTCATACAAAGAATTCAACTAATTTTTCAATTCATTCATCCCCTTAAATGGATTTTCTGAAGACAAAAGAACACGTTTTTCTTTGCTTTGAAAGAAGATCCCAAATACAAATGTTCATGCCTCTAGCATCTTCAGTTTTTGAGATATAAGTATCCTCATAAAAAGAATTCAACTTCTTTTTCACCCCAGCCAATTAAGTTGATTCCCCCCTCAAAAAAAATGTGTGTTTCGTGTTTCTTTATTTTTAAAGGAGATACCAAATACAAATTTTCATGTCTGTAACATTAAGTTTTTGAGATCTAAGTTCCTCCATAAAAGGAATTAAATTTTTTCACTTCTTTTCATCCTCCAGCATTAAGTGAATTTTCCGAAAAACAAAAATACTTGTTACTTTATTTATAAAGGAGCTTCCAAATGCCAATTATCATAACTGTAACACCTTTAGTTTTTGAGATGTAAGTATCATCATACAAAGAATTCAACTAATTTTTCAAATAATTCACCCCCTTAAGTGGATTTTCCAAACACAAAAGATTACGTGTTTCTTTACTTAGAAGAAAAATTCGAAATACGAATTTTTTTATGTCTGTGACAGTTTTTGAGATATAAGTATCCTCATGAAAAGAATTCGACTCCACCTCCACCCGTTAAGTTGGTTTCCCCCCGCACAAAAAATGCATGTCCCTTTATTTTTAAAGGAGATTCAAAATACCAATTTCCACACCTGTAACCTTTAGTTTTGAGATATAAGTTTCTCCAGAAAGAGAATTACATTTCTTTACTTCCTTTCACACTCCCCACCCAAGTGAATTTTCCAAAAACAGAGAGTACCCGTTTCTTTAACGAAGCTTCCAAACACCAATTATCATGACTGTTACATCTTCAGTTTTTGAGATATATGTATACTCATAAAAGTAATTCATCTCCGTTTTCATCCCCCCTACCAAGTTGATTTCCCCCCACCCCAAATGCATGTTTTTTTTTTTTTTTAAAGGAAATTCCAAATGCCAATTTTCATGTTTGTAACATCTTTAGATTTGTTGATATATACATACATTATCATACAAATAATTCAAGTGATTTTTCAATTATTTTACCCTCCCCCCCACGTTAAGGGTTTTTCCACAAAAAAAACAAAGAATATGTGTTTCCTCATTTTAAATGGAGATTCAAAATACCAATTTTCACATCTGCAACATGTTAAGTTTTTGAGATACACAGTAGATACGCAAATTTTAAAAATTCACCCCCGTTTTCAGTTCGCCTTAAGTGGATTTTCCAAAAAAAATATTTTTCTTTACATTTACAGGAAATTCCAAATACCAGTTTTCAAATTTGTAATATGTTACGTGTCTAAGATAATTTGCAGATGGAGTCTTTCTAAAAATTCAGTCTGTTTGTCACTCCTGTTCACCCCTATTCATCGGATTATTCTAAAACACAAAAATATGTGTTTCTTTATTTTCAAAGGAGATTCAAAATACCAATTTTCATGTCCGTAACATCTTCAGTTTTTGAGATATAAGTCTCCTCATAATAGGTGTTCGACCCCATTTCGCCCTTTTTTCCATCCCCGCCCCCAATGGGATTTTCCGAAAACAAAGAATACATGTTACTTTATTTTTAAAGGAGATTCCAAATGCTAATTTTTATGTCTGTAAACTTTTAAGCTTTTGTGATATAGATACTCTCATTTTAAAATTTCACCCTCCCTTTCACTCCCTTAGCGATCGAATATCCAAAACTCCTTCCTTAGTGAACACCTACACCCCAACATAAACGTATCCCCAAAATTTATTACTTTATGTCCAATAGTTTTGGCTCGGCGATGATGATTCAGTCAGTCAGTCATTCAGTCAGATCATGTTATTTTATATATAGAGATTGATGAACAAGGTATGATAGTCTATTGGCAACTTTGAACAGCATCATAAAATAAAGTGTACCGGGCAAGTTGGCCCTGCGGTTAGAGGCGCGCAGCTGTGAGTTTACATCCGGGAGATAGTGGGTTTGAATCCCACTGTTGGCAGCCCTGAAAATGGTTTTCCGTGGTTTCCCATTTTCACACCAGGCTGTACCTTAATTAAGACCATGGCCGCTTCCTTCCAACTCCTAGGCCTTTCCTCTCCCATCGTCAGCATGAGACCTATCTGTGTCGGTGCGACGTAAAGCCACTAGCAAAAAAAAAAAACCTAAAAAAACATAAAGTGTTGTGAGAGAAGATGGAGAGGCAGTCATTATGTTTCAAAATATGTAGACATAAACATATTTGAATTTTCAGTGATCTGAATCCAAGGCCTTCTATGTGTCAGATGGACAAATTGACACTCCTTTACCAGTGGAGCAAAGCTGAGATCAGTCCATGCCTCTCTTAACATTTAGTTAGATACGTGCTGCAAGAGCAATTTATACAAATGTGTGCTCTGAAAGGTTTTGTCAGTAGCAAGTGATCACTGATTGCTATAGTTACTGGGAAGGGTTTTTTGCTAGGTGATCTGTCGTAATTTATCTATAAAGAATATTAGACTGAAAAGGTTTGACTCATTTGGGATTAACTTTTGCAACCTCCTGTTTCTTGTGGCAAGAGTAGGAGCTACTCCTTATAATAATAATAATAATAATAATAATAATAATAATAATAATAATAATAATAATAATAATAATTTAATTTTCTAAATTTTTTTTTTTTGCGAGGTAGTGTGGAAAATCTTTCATAAGACGCTTGTGAGGGTCCGCACTCAACAAGTGTGTGGAGATTCTTACCCACTAAAAACCACACTCCCTTTTCCCACGACGTTTATCTCCGCCCTGGAAACCGCTCTCGCATTACTTCAGGGCGGATGTCGTGCTTAATGCATCTTGTGCTTCATCTTCCTTCTTCTGCTTTACTGTCTGTCATAATCGTCCAGGTCCTTCTTCTTCTGACGCAGAATATTTTCTACGTAGACTGCCACCTGGTCCCAAGATTCCCGACTTCGTAGCATTACTGACACGATCCCTTCTGGCGTCAATTCTCCGTGCATAACTTCTAAGCATCTTCTTTGTGGCAGCCAATGAACACACACAAAGAAAGTATGTGATACATCATCGATATCACCGCAGTATAATAATAATAATAATAATAATAATAATAATAATAATAATCCTTCAGAGAGGTGTGATGCAGGTATTTGGTGTTGATATCTTATTGTTGACCTGCCCCACCTATGATGAATTCTAATGCTGAAGATGGCACAAACACTCAGCCCCTGAGCCATCGGAATTATCCTTTGAATGTTAAAATCCCTTTTTCAGCTGGGAATCAAACTCATGAGCCCTTGGACCAATGGCCAGCATGCTAAACATTTAAACATGGAGCTGGATATTCCTTCAAGTAAAAAGCTTGCAATAATGAAAAAATATAGTTTCTCCTGTATAACGAGAGAGATATAATCATGGCATAAATAGGACTCTGACTATTAGAAGACTCGTAAGCTAGTAAGAAAAATCATGAAGATCAAAACGGCCTTGTTTCCTTTCCAGGGGTTAACATAGCGGCTTCCTAGCTTTGTCATGAATTTAACTTCTTTGAGAAATGGGAACTGTGTGAATTTGACTTCAAGTAACATAATTGATAAGAGAAGTCTATTTTAATACCACCCTTCACCATCCTTGGAGATGTCTCCACAGATGCCACTCTATATAGATGAAATTTTCTGAGGTATACAATGTTGTTTTAGGGTTAACGAGATATGGATAATAAGATACCTAATATATTTTATCTGTGATGATTTTAATGTTACAGGATATGCAAGCAATTGAAGGGACTTAATGGGAATGAGATTTTTGCTCTGAAACGTTCACAACTGGAAACGTTCTGCGGTACTTCAGAAGGCCGTCGGCTGGATTCACAAATTACAATTCAAAGGAATGTTTCTGGGGTATGTGATATCATCATCATCATCATCATCATCATCATCATCATCATCATCATCATCATCATCAGTTTTAATGAAATAACTCAACCCCATACAAGAATATCAAAACATACTGCTGCCTTGAGATGATGTGCTGATTGTATAGCCACTATCACACCTTTGTATTCTGAACTTCAATCAATGTCTTATACTAACAGTTCAAATACTTGAGTGATCTACCATTGTTATAGTTCCTCTGTCCTGATTTCCGAGGCTATTCTAAAATTGTATTAATATGTTTTATTCAAGTGTGTGTTTGTCAATAATATCAGTAATGGAGCATTTATTTTTTAAATATCAATATAACACGTTCTTGCCAAACTCATTGTAAATATTATGAAAAAAAGTTGGCACTAGGCTGTCACTGTTTTAATGGCTGAAAGGTTTTGAGGGTTTTGTAGCTTATTTAATTTGTTCTTCTATATAACTGACCACAATATATTGATGACGACAACTAACCTCCAACTGAGTGAGCGAGTCAACACAGCGCCATCTTACAACAGAGTATGCGTATGACGTCAATTTTTTTTTTTCATTATTAAATTTGTTATTCAATACAAAAGACCACGATGTATTCACGATGACAGCTAACCTCCAACTGAGTGCGCGAGTCAACAGAGCACCATTCTATAGCAGAGCATGCATGTGACATCACATATTTAGCACAAATTTTGCCTTACTTTGAAGCGCTATTTCATGAAAATTATATTGCGGATTTTTCATTTCTCTTTGCAACATTAGCCCCCTCTTTTATCTGTTAATTGAGACATTAAACATAATCATAACTTAAATACCCTCGGCAATATACATGTTCTACCCAAACACTAAAAGCGTCTTAACATTTTTCTTGCCATGTACCCATTGTCGAGGAAGATAAGTCTATGTTAAAACTAATTTTCTTCTTCCTGGTCTTTTCCCAGTTACTTGGGGTCAATACTTCTGAGTGGATTTAGCCCAGTTTTCTGGCCTGATGACAACCCTAAGTGTACAGATGTATTCAGCATTGCATGTTTCTGTGGTGGTTTGTAATGTGATGTGTTGTATGTGAATGAAAATGTGTATTAAAACTAATACAAACACCCAGGCCCCGAGCTAGAGGTGTTAGCCAGATGCTGTTAAAATATTCAGAAGAAAGGAGTAAATACAAGGAATTAATCAGAAAGAAGCGACAAGACTTCATTGTAAAGCAAGAGCTGGAGACAATAGCAGTAGCAGAATCAAAACCGTATAGAATACTTGAACCCCACAGAATGAAAGTGAATCCCACTATACCGATGAAAATATGGGAGGAGCATTTTTCAAGTATATATCAAAGGACCCAAATGGCCGTCATACAGACTCGAAACACGCAGCAGGATCCAATCGTGCCAATCACAGTGGAAGAAGTATGGGATGCATTTCAAAGATGTAAACAAGGAAAAGCGCCAGGTCCGGACAACCTCACAAACGAGCTTCTAAAAGAATCAGTTTCTCTAACTGTAGTTATATGGACAGCAATATTCAATGAATGCATCGTACAGAGGAAAATCCCTAGGAGGTGGAGGGAATCTACTATCCAGGTGCTATATAAAGGAAAAGGGCCAAAGGACTCACCAGATTCTTATCATCGGATAGCCCTCGAATGTGTTCCTTTTAAAGTATTTACCAAGTTAATATTAGATCGCATCCTACCACAAGCCATGATGTACATACCAGAAGAATAATATGGATTTACTGCCAGTAGATCAACAATCCAAGCAATTGAGAGGGTACTTAGCATCATATGGGATGCTACAAGCATAACTGGAGGCTTCGTTTATCGCTATATTTGTGGATTATACTAAAGCGTTCGATAGAGTTAACAGAACCATTCTATTTAGGAAACTATCTTTTATCTTAGGACCCGGGAATCCACTATTGCACTTATTGGAAGATATACTAAGTTCTAACTGGCTTACGGTTAGTGATAAAGTGGGCCGGTCTGGACTTATAACCCAGACTAATGGCGTACTCCAAAGGGTCCCTCTCAGCCCAATGCTTTTTAATCTGTTGACTCACGATGTCATCAGTGAGGTGGCCTCAGAAGATATTGCAATGTTCCTGTACGCTGATGACATGATATTGCTATCAAAAAACAGAAAATCCCTGCAGCAAGGACTCAATAAGCTAAACGAATGGTCTCTGAGAAATGATCTAGAGATTAATACAAGCAAAACAAAAGTCATGAAATTTAGGCGAGGAGGAAATATCTCTACAGAAGATGTCTTTGAGTGCGGCAATAACAAACTAGAGCTGGTTAACTCATATTGTTATTTAGGCTTAACCTTGCAAGTAACTGGGAAGACGTTTACTAAACACATAGAGGAACGTTGCACTGCAGCGATCAAATCCATATTTGAAATAAAGAGCATTGAGAAACTATCAGTAAGATCCGCCCTCATTCTCCTTAACATTAAGATAGCTCCAATAGCCTGCTATGCCATCAGCAAAATATGGACGCACCTCACTATGGCCAATCTGGGGAGACTGGAAGCTGTAAAAGCCACCTACTTGGAAAGAGCATTACGGCTACATGGAACAGTTCGGACACGGTTAGTGTACAAACTGGTAGACACAGACTTTTTCATAAGGGAGATAATGATAAGCAATAATCTAGAATCCACCCCAGCATATGAAGCCCACATCGAACAAAGACAGCAAAAGCTTTCAGCAATAGATCCAGACTTCTATGAAACTCCAGCAATGAACACAGATGTATGGAAAGAGTCCAACTTTGAACTCCGACATGTCTTCACGCAGACTGCAGCGCAAGGCTTTCACCACAGAATTTGTCACCAACGAGGTTACCATCATGCTTCAACCCAGTGTTCCTGTACGCTCTGTGGCTTGTATTGCCCTCAGTACCACTTGATCGATTGTAAGGAGAGGATAAATTCCCTGAATTTCTATGCAAACGATGATAACTTTCAAGGGACCTTATAACCATTATTTGTTAAAAGTACACAGTGTGTTTAATAAATCTATATATAAAAATATCTGATCTGGCCAGGAATCAAACCCAAGGCCCTCTGAACCGAAGGCGAGGATGCTGACTATTAAACAGAAGCGCCAGATATTCTGAAATACAAATCAAATGCAAAATGTTAACAGGGATACAGAGAGACTTGTCTCCATCTCAGAGATGGTCCAGACAAAGAAAGCATTGGAAGACCAAGTCTATAGCACATCTCTACCTTAGACTGCAATAGAGTAAGTGGTGCATGATCATGCTGTTGCCAGATTTCTACTACTGCATGATGTGACTGAGTATTCTGGAGTTGAACTTTGTTGAATTATTGCATCACTGTGTGCATGATGTAAGATAATGAAGAAGTTTATTAGTGTGTAATTATTAGTTAAAATTTTGATTTAATGGAATATAAATAGAGGTTTAAATTCTTTTCTGTAAGTTTTAATCATGTCATTAAATTTTCAACCCATATAGGCATTTAATTTTTACATGCATTTAAGAAAAAATATATTAATTAATGATGTGAATAATTAAAAATGAGTTAATTAATTATATGGATAATTACATTGTTAATAATATGGGGAATTAAATAAGTGAAAATATACTAATAATGGCGTATGGCCTCCAGATAGACCTGGTGCATGTCTTTTTCTAGTAAATGTCCTATAGGCGATCTGCATGTCTGTGGGTATGGGGCCCTATTTAAGCTGATTTCTAGTGATAGATGGCACATACACCCAGCCTCTGAGATGGATATATTAACCAATTAAGGTTAAAATCACCATCTCGGCTGGGAATCAAGCCAGGGACCCCGTGGACCAAAGACCAGAATGCTAACCATTTAGCCATGGAGCCAGACAATAATATACTAAGCATTTGTGGCAAAAAAATGTATTTTGAATTAATTGAAAATCACTATCCACAAAGGAGAGTGACATTCCATCCTTCCATAAGTACAGTTTCCGAGGACAGTTTAGATGGGCAAGGTTTACATGGTGATAATGAAGTAAATGAGGGCAAATTTATTAAAAATTGTTCTTCGTCATCTCGAAGTTCATTACAGATAATGTAAGTAATTTTTTTTGCATGTATTGTTAACTTTGAACAGTTTTTGATTCATATGAAGAAAATGTTCCACTTTTACAATACCAGTACTTAAAAATTTATTCTTTAAAATAAAATTAGGAGAACATGTTTTGTTCCTCTTGGGGACACCTTCAGCCTCACAATGTATGAAAGTTACAAGGTAAAGATACAAGCATATCTAAAAATATTAAATGTATATGTCATCACTAAAAAATATAATCTATAATAATCTATTTAAATTTTTTTTCCCCTTTGTGTTTCATTGAACCACATTTGACAACATGTAATTAAAATTATTCACTTGTGAGCTCAAGTCCATAAAAATTGGTTCATTCATCAATAGAACTTACTTTATCAAAAACAATAGGAACAAAACCAAGACCATACATCAGTTGGTCTTTCACTGTTTTACTAGTAGCTCATCACTTCTCAAAAACATAAGTTTAGATAGTTCACTCAACGACAAGGTGTGATCTTGAAGTACATTCACCTTCCAGAGTTCTAGTTCATTTTGCTTTACTTTTTTCCAAGTAGTTCACCCAGTTTTCAAATGACACATGGACGTAGCTGTGTATTATTAAGGTTGACGCATCTTAGGACTTGAGCATTGTATTCGTGAGTCATACACATGACTTCAGTTGAACTTGTACTATTTCTATGGGATTTAGCTCGTGATAGTATGGGGGATAAATGAAGCATAATTCCATTTGTTTTCCTGTAGAGCAGTTCTAATGGTTGTCTTTCCATTTAATAATAATAATAATAATAATAATAATAATAATAATAATAATAATAATGCCTCAGCTACCGTGTTTAGACATTTTAATTCAACACAATTTACTCATGAGTAGTAGTAGTAGTAGTAGTAGTAGTAGTAGTAGTAAAAATGGCGTAAGGCCTCCGGAGAGACCCGGTGCAGGTCTTTCGAATTGAAGCTCATAGGCGACCTGCACATATGTGAGGATTGGCCCTACCTCGGATGAAATCTAATGTTGAGGATGGCACAAACACCCAGTCCCCAATCTAGAGGAATTAACCAGTGAAGGTTTACAACTCAAGGACTTGGCCAGGAATTGAATTTGGGACCCCAGTGACCAAAGGCCAATGTGCTAACCAGTTAGCCACTGAGTCAGATTGTGCACAACTCATCCAAACAGATAATCAGCTTTCCTAAATCCCTGAATCTTTTCACCTATACCCTGTTTTTGTTATTGTTCCTTTTAGCCTTATAAAGGATTCTTTCAGAAAATGCTTTGCTCTGGAAGCTTTTATTAATTTCATTACTCACATTCATGGTTTTAAGGAAATGTTGGAAATCATTTAATACTCTTTAACCTAATTTCTGTTGAAGTCTGCCAGTATTGTGTATTTTGTGTGCTTCACCTTCCACCGTTCAATGAGCCAGACTGAGTGGCTCAGATGGTTGAGGCCCTGGCCTTCTGATCCCAAATTGGCAGGTTCGATCCTGGCCCAGTCCGGTGGTATTTGAAGGTGCGCAAATACGTCAACCTCGTGTCAGTAGATTTATGGGTACGTAAAAGAACTGTTGCAGGGCTAAATTATGGCACCTTGGTGTCTCCGAAAACCATAAATGTTGTTAGTGGGTTGTAAAGCAAATAACATTATTATTATAGTTCAATGTCCATTTAATAAACATTCAAGCTAAAATGAAAGAATGAAGAACTAGGATGAAATATATTGATCATTTACTTCCTGGACATGCCACTCTGAGGGATTGTAAGTAAAATATTATCATTAGCACCTTTCATACACATAACATATCATACCAAAGCGCAAATCAACGAACAGGTTGAAAGAATGTTCCAGAGGAAAATACCAGAGTAAATGTTCTCTAAATCTCTGTGGAGCTCTCCTGTGTACATTTCTTGTAACTGAATGACATACAGTAGAGAGTGTAAAACAAAAGCTAAAGGTTACCTATTCAATACTGTTTATTTTAACCTTTAAAAAAGTTACATACATTTGCTGAAACTAGTTTTGGTCTTACCGGAGACCATCATCAGTCAAAATCGAAGTAAAGGCAAGACGTAAATAAATAAATAAAACCAAACCCCATAGCACTACAGCCCTTGAAGGGCCTTGGCCTCCCAAGTGACCGCTGCTCAGCCCAAAGGCCTGCAGATTACGAGGTGTTGTGTGGTCAGCACGACGAATCCTCTTGGTCATTATTCTTGGCTTTCTAGACCGGGGCCGCTATCTCACCGTCAGATAGCTCCTCAATTCCAATCACATAGGCTGAGTGGACCTTGAACCAGCTCTCAGGTCCAGGTAAAAATCCCTGACCTGGCCGGGAATCGAACCCAGGGCCACCGGGTAAGAGGCAGGCATGCTACCCCTACACCACGGGGCCAGCAACGTAAATAAATAAATATATAAATAACATATATATGAAGCAAGCATGAAATTCAAGACAAGTAAAGATTTTAAAAACACTCATCACAGTCACATGTCCTATGCAAGCTCTCAGCTTTCCTCCAATTGGAATATGATCCATATTGGAAAGAAATGAACATCTCAACACTTTCCCATCAACATCATTGTGTTCTCACTTGTTTCAGCTGAGCTGAGTTCTAGAAGATTCTTCTAGTGCTGATATTTTGGTGTTTCACCTAGTTTTCTGTATACCGGGAGAGTTGGCCATGCGGTTAGGGGTGCATGGCTGTGAGCTTGCATCCGGTAGATAGTGGGTTTGCATTCCACTGTCGGCAACCCTGAAGCTGGTTTACCGTGGCTTCCCATTTTCATACCAGGCAAATGCCTTAATTAAGGCCACGACCGCTTCCTTCCAACTCCTAGGCCTTTCCTATCCCATCATGTGATGAGTGTTTTTAAAATCTTTACTTGCCTTGAATTTCATGCTTGCTTTATATTCATCACTTGTTTGTTTGTTTGTTTGTTTGTTTGTTTGTTTGTTTGTTTGTTTGTTTGTTTGTTTGTTTGTTTTGACTGATGATGGTCTCTGGTAAGACTGAAACTAGTTTCAACAAATATATGTAACATTTTTAAGGTTACAACAAACAGTATTGATTAGGTGGAAACCATTACCTTTTGTTTTACACTGTGTTGCTCTTCAATACGAATTAATATGAAATTTATACCTATGATACAGTAGAGAGACATAAACAAATCGCTGCTGATTCAAGAGCAAGATGTAATGAAAGTCCAGTTCGCTTTCATTACCATGCTGCGAGCACCAGCCCATTATAATTCAGGGCTATACAAGAGACTACTACATTCATTGTGCTGGAGTATCTTCTACAAATAAATTCAAGCTGTCCTTAATCTTTTTCATGCCTTCAGCCCGTATCTAACATTACTAACAAAAATATTCTTAACAGAGTAACTTATTCAAAAATGCAGTTTGAGTTTGAAAATTCTTCTTACTTATTAAACCATATGGAGTTTATTTACCACATTTCTCTAGCATTATCCACATACATTGTTTCAGTTATCACAAAAGCTTCAACCAGATAAGACAGCAGTTTAGGAAATTATGATGTGATATGTATTAACACACGTGGAAAAAAAAAAAGTCTTTGAGGTTTAAAATTGGCCTCATCAGAAGCAGCTTTTGGTGTTGTACTATGATACAATATTAATCAGCTATATTTTGGTATTTAATATTTATTAATATTTGGCAGCACTGCATGAAAAGAAAAGGACAATGTTAATGGTATAATGCATGTGTTAGAAAGAGAAACTGGATGCCCATTAAATTGCATACTGCAGTCTAAGGTAGAGACACATTATAGATTATAGATGCTGCAATAACTACGGTACTGTTCAGCTGACTCTCAGCAAAGGTGGCATGACTGGATAGTGGGGCAAGCACGGAGGGGTTGAAAGCA